>NC_077229.1:504881862-505110210 GCF_027887165.1 Monodelphis domestica | reverse complement strand
TTGGAAAATGAGGGGATGCCCATCAATTGGGGAATGGCTGAACAAATTGTGGTATATGTTGGTGATGGAATACTGTTGTGCTAAAAGGAATAATAAAGTGGAGGAATTCCATGTAGACTGGAACAACCTCCAGGAAGTAATGCAGAGCAAAAGGAGCAGAACCAGGAAAACATTGTACACAGAGACTGATACACTGTGGGACATTCGAAGGTGATGGACTTCTCCATTAGTGGCAATACAATGTCCCTGAATAATCTGCAGGGATCTAAAAAACACTATCCACAAGCAGAGGATAAACTGTGGGAGTAAAAACACTGATGAAAAGCAACTGCCTGACTACAGTGGTTGAGGGGATATGACTGAGGAGAGACTCTAAATGAACACTCTAATGCAAATACCAACAACATGGAAATGGGTTTGAATCAAGCACACATGGGAAACCCAGTGGAATTGCGCATGGGCTATGAGGGGGGGGGGAGGGAAGAAAAGAAAACGATCTTTGTTTCCAATGAATAATGTTTGGAAATGACCAAATAAAAATTAAAAAAAAAATTTTTAAAGGCATCAATAAAATATAAAAATTTAAAAAAGAAATCTGTCTTTATAACAGATTTAAAAAGCAAGAGGTCAGGGAGAAACAGTTCAGCAAAACTAATCAACATAATGGAAAGGTTTGGAACTATATTCAGTGTTCCATCTCCATAGTCCTACTCTACAAAGAGGGGACAGGGATACTTTCCTTCTCTCTTAGTTCATTATAATTTTCAGAATTCAGTTTTGATCATTTTGTTGTTCTTTCCATTTATTGTTGCAGACATTTTTTGTTTATTGTTTTATGATCATACTTCATTCACATTGCTTCACTTCATACCAATCCTCTGTATTCTTACATCACACAGTAATATTTCATTATATTCATGTACCACAACTTCGTTAGCCTTTCCCCAACTAAAGGACCTTTATTTTGTTACTACAAAAAGTGGTGCCATAAATATTTTGGTCTTCCTCTTTCATTGCTGACCTTCTTGGGGGTCCTTAACCATTTTTGTATAGTGAACCCTTTAGGTGGTCTGGTGAAGCCTGGAAATCCTTCTCAGAGTACTGTTTATAACTGGATGAAATAGAATACTTTGGATTAGTTTTTAAATTACGTTAAAATAGTTTTCAAAAAATGTTTTTTAAATCAAGACCACAGACCTGAAGTTAATAATCTTGATAGTAGGGCCAAGGTGTAGCAAACCAGGGATAGACAACCAGACCTGAGAGATAGGAGGTACTGGGTTCAAATCTAGCCTTGAATATTTCATACCTCTGTGACCCTGGGCAAGTCGCTTAATCCCAATTGCCTAGTTCTTATCACTCTTCTGCCTTGAAACTGATATTTATTACTAATTATAAGGCAGAAGTTAAGGGGAGAGGAAGAGACAAAGAGAGAGAGACAAAGAGTAGGGACCAAGACTTAGCCCTAAGGTACAAACACAGCTATTTAAACTTGCCACTTTAATTCTCCCAGGACTGTTTTTTTCCTAGCAGAATGGAGTTTCCCATGCTGCCTTGCTAACTTTCTCTGATCTCTCCCCTTTCCTAATATTATGAGGAAAAGGATTTTTTTTTGTTTGTTTTGTTTTGTTTCTGTACAGCAGACAAATAGCCTGACACCTAGAAAAGCCCTTTGATAATACTTGCTGATTGATCAGTTGACACTTTATCACTAAAGGATAGGAACTGTCCCCAGGATGGGAGTCCTTAAATCACTGGATGGTAGCTGAGGAAATGGTAGCTTAGTTAGAGGTATCGTCCTTATATTCAGGGCTTCTAGTTTCTATCATTTCACCAGGTTGTGTTCACCCTTCACCAAGACCCTTTCACAGCCTTACGTGAGCTGCCCAGTCCAAAATAAAATGACCAGAAGGTAGTCAGTCACTCCCTAAACTTCTCTAAACCTAGCAACTTGTCATTGGAAACCAAGCATGTAGCCCATGGCCAGGTCCATTTATATTATTTGTCTTTTCAATCTGGTAAGAACTGCTAGGGGGCAGCTGGGTAGTACAGTACCTAAGAGTCCTGAGCCTGAACTCAGAAAGACTCCTCTTTCTGAGTTCAAATCTTGTCTCAGTTCCTCTTCTTGAGTTCAACTCTTGTTTCAGACACTAGATTTGGGACCATGGACACGTTTAACCATGTTTGCCTCAGTTTCCTCATCTGTAAAATGAGCTGGAGAAGGAAATGGCAAACCACTCCAGTATCTCTACCAAGAAAACCCCAAATGGCATCACTGAGTCAGACACAACTGAAAAAATGATTGATATGAGTTCTGCCAGGTTTTGCACTCTGTGGTATGACCTTTGGAAGCCCAAGATCTCTACCACACAGTGATGAGGCATCAGGAAGTTTTAGTATAGGAAAAAGACTTAAGTGGGAGCTGTTAATTGTTATTGTCATTAATTGTATATTTCATATCACTCTATTAATGAGTGTGCTGAATCTGAAAAAAAAATATAGCGAATCTGTTACCTTTCGTCTGCTCTTGAATTTTTCTGAGGTCACAAGCCAATAACTGTGGGATTTCTCCCAGAATACACAGTTGTATTCAGAAGAGATAAAGCATTTCTGTTTCTGAATAATATAGACCTAAAAGTCCCAGTGCCCCTGCTATACCTTCATCAGGGCTAGGTATACTTATAGGATCCTGAATTTCCCCGTGGCTAAAATGACATGCTTTTAAGCCCAAACCTAACTGCACACAACTCAACGGATTAATGAGGACAGGATTCTAGTAACCTCTGCCCTGAGATTGGAGCCTACCATTGGTATCGCCCATGTTAGAATTCTTATTGTCTCTCATAGTTACTCCCTTTACTTGACCTATTTGCATGACTCTTCCATCCTTGCCTCCTTTTCTGAATTTAATGCAGTGTCTGGCTAACCTCTGGCATTAGACAATTCTTCCTGTCTAGTCCTGCCAATCCAGTACTGGCTCCTGTAGCTTTCCCATGCATTTGCATCATAAGAACCATTCAAAAACATTTTTTTTTAATTTTGGCTCTTCAAATATCGACACTCTTTAAAAAGCATGCCACATAACATTTTGGTTCTTTTAAGCCTCAAAAAACAATAAGCAATATAATCAAAAGGAAGGGCCTCTGTTCTCAACATTTTCTGGGCTCCCAGACACCCCCCCCCTTTTCTTGGGCTTAGTAGCCAAATAAATGACACCGTCTTTTTCAAGTTGAAAGCCTAAACTGAAGTTGGGCCATCTAAATAGTTCCAGAGCCTATAACCTTCACCTTGTTGTTACTGTCCAAAAGCTGGGCCAGACAACTGTCTAAGACCATGATGGTGAACCTATGACACATGTGTCAGCACTGGCACACATAGACATTTACGATGACACATAGCCACATGTGGCCTCATACAGAGAAGTATGGGGCCACATCCCAAGAAGGATGTTTTTTTTCTCAAAGTGACACACCACCCAAGTTATGCTCCGTTTTTTAGCAAATTTTGGCACACCAAGCTCAAAAGTTTGCCCATCACTGGTCTAGGACTAGAAGTTGCTGATCTGCTCTGCTTCAGCTGAGGGAGTTTTAACAGAAGGAGTTTCTTATAATAAAGAAAAAGATGGTCTGGACTCAGTTCCCTACCATCACAGTCACCACTTACCCTGTGGATTTTTAAAAAATATTGTTATCCCTTGAATGGATACTGAGCTGAATTCTTTACATTTCATTTTTATTTTTTTAGGTAACACTATTACTTTCATTTTTAATGTATTGCCTCATTTTCTATTTTTTATAGTTAGATAGTGGGTATTTAAAACAATATGGTAGATATTTTGCCATGTTTTCATTTGTCCTAACATTAGAAATGGTTAAAATTACTCTAATGTGTATAGAAGTCTTCTATATTTGCATATACAGTAATAGATAGATATATTTATATTTATATATCCAAATCTGAACATTAATTTGACATTATAAATAATATATTGTTTTTTATTTTATTTTATTTTTTCCTTGAATACTTTATTTTATTTAATTAATTAATTTAGATATTTTTCCATGGTTACAAAATTCATGTTCTTTCCCTGCCCTCCCCCAAACCCCTCCTTTGCTGACACGCAATTCCTCTGGGTTTTATACATTTCATTTTTAATTCATTTATAAGGTTATTTTCTTCTGTAAGAAAAGAATCCAAAACAGTATGAGATAAATGAATATTAATTCATTCAACAAATATTTACTAAGTTCCAGCTACATGCATAGCACTATGTTAGGCACAGTGGAAGATGCCAAAATAAGTAAAAATGTCTGTCCTCAAGGCATTTACCTCCTACTAGGATGGATGACACATACACAAATATTACACTATTACATGACATGAAGTGCAGCATGATAAGGACACAAAACAGGTGATCTCATTCTTCTCTGAGCTCAAGGCACTTGCTGTCAGTTCCTCTTATTTGATGACTAATAATCTTGTGTCTTCTCTCATATTATCTTGCTATTTAATTCATATTGTTATTTAACTTTTCACATGTTTATGTATAGTATCCCTAGATTGTTGTATTCCTAGAGGAGAACTTCTTGGGAGCAGGGAGGGAACATATTTTAGATGTTTTCAAAGCCCCCAGAGCTATCCAAATAGCAGGTAATCCACAAATATGTGTTAAATGATTAACTAAAGAAGGAGAGAGGGAAGGAAGAAGGGAAGAAGTAAGGGAGGAAGTAAGGGAAGAAGGGATGGGAAGGGAAGGGAAGGGAAGGGAAGGGAAGGGAAGGGAAGGGAAGGGAAGGGAAGGGAAGGGAAGGGAAGGGAAGGGAAGGGAAGGGAAGGGAAGGAGGAAGGAAGGAAGGAAGGAAGGAAGGAAGGAAGGAAGGAAGGAAGGAAGGAAGGAAGGAAGGAAGGAAGGAAGGAAGGAAGGAAGGGAGGGAGGGAGGGAGGGAGGGAGGGAGGGAGGGAGGGAGGCAGGGAGGAAGGGAAGAAAGGATGACATATATAAATGCTTTACAAATGATATTTCATTTAATCCTCACAACAGCCCTGCCAGGTAGGTGCTATTATTATCTCCATTTTACAGTTGAGGAAAGTGAGTTCAATGACTTGCTTAGGGTCAAATAGCTATTGTCTGGTGCAAAATTTGAACTCAGTTCTTCTGACTCTAGCCCCAGGGCTGTATCTACTACTTCTCCTAAAATGGTGGGGCAAGGTGGAGAGATGGGGAGTATAGTGAAAAGGCTCAGCCTAGTTGGATTTGGGGGTTGGGGTAGAAAGTATTGGGAGATAAAACTGAGGAGGTAGAATGTAGGTCCTTAAATGGCAAGCAGAAGAATTGAGGTTTTATCCTGCTATCAATAATAAAGGAGCAAGGAAGTGATTTGGTTAAGGCACTTTGGGAAAATAACACCAATTGGGCTTGGGGTATATCTGAGAGGAAAAAGAGTCATCTGAGCTTCAGGAAGACCCTATAAGAGTCTATAGAAGAGATGAAATGTGAGAGACTAGTCTAGAAGGCCATTGAAAGGGATAAAAGCAAGAGACTTTACAAAGGAAAAATCAGTTCGATTTTGTCTATGATTATAGAAAAGAAAAGCCAAAGATGGTATAGAAGTTTCTTGCCTCAGTCATCTGAAAAATCATGATCCTATTGACCTAAAATGTAAAGGTTGGAAGGAGCCAATCAAGTGGGAGAAGATATTGAATGAGATTTAAGATTTCTAGAATATAATGTGATTGTGAGTCATCCAAATGGAAACTTTCATGTTTTGAGGTATTCCTTGTTTTTTTTTCATCTAAGAGCCTGAACATTTTAAAATATATAAAACAAAAAAAGATTGTATATGTAGTTATGAATTTCCATAACATATAGTTTTGTTATTCTATAACATATTGTTTTGAAGTACATGTTAAATTTATTTCAATAGAAATAAGATTGTGGCTTTCTTGTGTCCCTATGTGAGCTTTTCTGTTTTCTTCCATTTGTTTTAATATTTCATTGCTCTTCTCCCTCTCTTTCAGTATTTCTATTACTACCCACTAACTTACTTCCCACCCTCATCCCCTAAACACAAGCCCTCGTTTGTAACAAAATAGCAGTCAAACAAAGCAATTCAACACAAAATCAAGTCTGAAAATGTCTCCTTCCTCACCCCCAGTCCATCTACTCTTTATCAGTCTCCTAAAGTCATATTTGACCATTGAATTGATTCTACTTCTATAGTCTTTCAAGTATCTTCTTTATGTTTTGCAATCATAGTATAAATTGTCTTTCTGGCTCTGCTCATTTCACTTTGTATCTAGATCGTTCTGTTTATATAGATCATTCCAGGTCTCTTTGAATTCATCATGCTGGTTATTTCTTATAGCACAATAATATTCCATTACATTCTCACATTCTATTACATTGGGAAAGATCATTAACCTACAAGATCAAATCAGCCGTGGTAATCTACCTCATCAGGTAACCTCTAGGGCTCTGGAGGGCAGAGCCATGAACTCGATACTTCCATTTAAGGAAGGGTCTTAGTACAGCCATCTCGTTTCCCATCCAGCTGCCTCCTTTAGGACTTCTTTGAGTTCTCCCATCATACCTATTGTGCCAGGCACCTTCCCTCCTTTTCCCCTTTCAGTTTTCTTATGTGTTTTGTCTTCCCTATTAGATTGTTGGGTTTTTGTGTTGTTTTTGTTTTTAAAAACCCTTACTTTCGGTCTTAGAATCAATGTTGTATCTTTGGTTCTAAGGCAGAAGAGTGGTAAGGGCTAGGCAATGGGGGTCTAGTGAGTTGCCCAATGATTACACAGCTAGAAAGTGTCTGAGGCCAGATTTGAACCCAGGAATTCCTGTCTCTAGGCCTGGCTCTCAATCCACTGAGCCACCTAGCTGCTCCCTTCCCTATTAGAATATAAGGTCCTTGAAAGCAGTAATGGTCTTTCTCTTTCATATTTTTTTCCTGAGTACTTAGAACAATGCTTAACAGTCAGTAGGTCTTTAACAAATGTTGATTGACTTACTGGCATTCATATCCCATAGTTTGTAAATCCATTCCCTAAACAATGGGGGACTCACTTCATTCCAGTTCAACAAAATTGTGACTATAGTTTTGTATATAGAGGCACAAAATAAACATACATCTAGAGGTGCATAAAGGTCTTTTCTCTTTGTATTTGACCATGTAAGTGTCAATACCTAGAAGTGGTATTGCTAAGTCAAAGTATATTCACAGTTTAGTGAATTTAGTGGATATAATTCCAAATTGCTTTGTAGAATGGCAGAACCAAGTCACAGTTCCACCAATAGTGAATTCATTGCTTTGCCCAGCAAAGAAACACATCAAAACCCTAATGCCTTTGGATGTGAAAGATTCTTTTCCATTTCCTCCCATTAGTTTTCCAGGGAAGAACTATTTAATTTTCTGGAAGCCTTGTTATCTTATTATTTTGGAAGTAAGTCTATACTGCTCAGATTGTTCATCTCCTTTCTCTCCTTTCCCATACATAAGAGGGCCACGTCCTTTTCAGGTCATACATACATCTTTAAGAATGCCTTTTTTTGAGTTTTCTCATGAGACAGGCATCAATGGGGATCTGTTCCAACCTACTTATTGTTGCCATTACAGCAATGGCCTAGCCTCCATGATCCAACTGCTACTAAAAAGGACACCGGAATATTAAGAACTGAAATCAATATCTTTCTACATAATGTCAGAAATGGTAAGGAGGGAGATGGATGAAAAGTTGCAAGGAAAAAGAAGAGCTGGAGCATTTTTATGAAGTATGAAGACAGGGTCATATCAGGAGCATTAGTTAATTAGCCAAGCAGGTCCAAGAAAGACAAGAAATTTAACAGGGTAGAATCTATTGTAGGGAACATTACAAAATTATGCTTAGGTTGCACATGGACCACTAACGTCATTTACTCTTCAAGGCCACCTCAGGCATGCAGGACTTGTGAGCCTCAGCGGGCATGTTTGGTGGGCCATTGCTAAATCTGTACATCTCCTAATTGCATGGTACCCTGATTGGTAATATGGGTTTTTTGAGGTGTTGAATGTTTTGGAACTCTTCAATCCCATTTAGAGAGCAGGGGTTGTAAATGTCCAAAAGGTACCTTGCTTAGCATAGAGCCTTTCACAAAATGAGCACTTAATGAGTGCCTTATTGAATCATTGAACTGAAACAGTGAAAGCGCTTTACAGTTTCCCAAATGAAATCCAACCCTACTTCTACTCAGTTCTCAGCCCAACTCATTATATATTTTCAAACATACATGTGTGTGTGAGTTGATAATAAATTTGCTTCATTATTTTAAACATATCTTCCATTTGATTAGAATTTTTCTTGTTTAACAGTATTTTGTTTTCCCCAATTATATGTAGATATATGTTTTGAGGAATGATATGTATATATTTTGTGTATCTGTGTGTAAATATATATATGGTATAGGGTAGTTAGGTGGTACAATGGCTGGAGTGCCAAGTATGGAATCAGGAAGCCTCCTCTTTCCGAGTTCAAATCTGGCCTCAGGTACCTACAAGCTATGTGATCCTGGGCAAGTCACTTAATTCTGTTTGCCTCAATTTCCGCATCCATATAATAAACTAGAGAAGAAAATGGCAAGCCATTCCAATATCTTTGTCAAGATAACACTAAATGGGATCACAAAGAATCAGACAACTAAAAAATGATTCAACAACAGATTTTGAGATGGAGTTTTTAACTAATCAGTTGGTAAAACCAGCCCATCAATATGTATATCTTGAACATGTATCAATGTATATTTATGTCTTGAATAAATATGTATGTATAACATGTTATTCTATTGACGAGTCATAGTGATGGTGCCCAAACTCAGAATCAGGCAGATCTGGCTTTAAATCCCACCTCAGACAGTTACTAGGATGCAGTGTCACTCTAAGGCAAGTCAGTTAACTTCCCTGGGCCTCAGGTTCCTCATCTGTCAACAGTACCTACCTCTCAGGATTATTGTGAAGATCAGATGATATAAGACTTCATTGGTATGTTAAAGTATTGCAAAGCACTAAACAACACGAGATGCTATCTTCATCGTTACAACCATTATCACCTCTTGGACTGTAGCTAAGCTTTTCCTTAGACACAGACATGTACTTGATTGCTAGTTCTGTGTTTAAAGACTTCTTGCTAGGACCTGCTAAAAGCTGTACTCTTATGATGGCACTTCAACAATACGGGGCTACTTCCATGGCACAGAAAGGACCAGAGTAGGGACTTCATGATAATTAGTCCCTGCCCAATGAAAAGGTGCCTACATAGTGAGTTCAGTTGGGGGGGGGGGAGGACATCTGCCCAAAGAGTTAATAGTTGTCAGAAAGAAGATACAGACACAGATCTAGATAAAAAAAGACATCTATACAAAATGTGCAAAAAATATAACCTATATCATATTGTCTGCCTTCTCAGAATGAGGGAAGGAGTGGAGGGAGGGAGAGAGCATGGACTAGAAAAGATCAGAAAGTAAATACTTCAAATTTGTATTGATATGTAATCAGGAAAAATAAAAAATTATAAAAATGAGGAAAGGATCAAGATGCATTTTGTATGTCATTATTTTGTTAATTTCACCATCAGCACAATTATTTATTAAATGCTTATTACATGGAACCTAAGAAGTTAAAATAGGTAATCTTTAATCCTTATAAAGATGCAGAAGGAAATACCAAACCATTCCAAATTCTAGCTTTAAAAAAATCAATTCTCTAATTCAGAACTTTTTCTAAAGCATCGCTCATGCATATGCAACTAGAAATGAGGATGGCTTTTCATAATTTATCAATTAATAAATGTTTATTAAGCACCTACTGTGTGCCAGGCACAGTGCTTAGTGATGGATAAAGAACAAGCTCTCTGCCTTCAGGGCTTACAATCTAATTGGAGAGCCACCACACAAATAAATAAGCATAAACATGCTATATACAGGATAAATAGGAAATAATGAAGAGAGAGAAGAAGGCACTAAAATTAAGAGGAGTTGGGAAAGATTTCCCATAAACGATTTTAATATACAGGATCTTTAGAACACAGAGATACCCCTGAGATGAAGATGGAAATATACAACCTCTTATGAGCACACTAGGTTTCAAAAGCAATCCACAGGTTTCTTATTTTTTACTTTTCCATATTAATGAAGGAGTCTACTAAAAAGCCTTTCAGTCTTTTCTATAAATTAGTGATAACAAAAATAGAGTTTGCTTATTAGTTAATCCTTTCCAAATCCCTTTGCTATAGATAAATAGTATTATCTTAATTTTTCAGATGAGGAAAGTGAGACATAGTGAGGTTAAGTGCTTTGCCCAGAGTTACGAGCATGAGTTAAGAGCAGAGTGGAAATTACCATTCAGTGTTCCTGACTCCAGGTAATGGGCCCAAGCTCCAAGACCATCCTGTAAGGCACAGATAAAAAACCCAGAAACAATTGGTAAAGCCAGCTTGAGTGTTTGTCTCCACTAGCTAGAGGAAGGTTTTATTTGGGGTGCGAGGGGGATCAAGCCAAAATAATTCAATATTTCTGCTCAATGTCTTTACTGACTGTCTTGTTTCATTTTTAACTGGTGAAACGTATTTGTTCAATTCATACTTTTTCATGAGTTGCCATAGTCTCTCATGTATGATCAGAAAAGGAAGCAGCCAGTCATGGATGAGACAAACAGATGGACAACCCAGGTGGTACACTGATACCCCTGAGTAACTAAAAGAGTGAGAAGAATGTCACTATCATGGGTGTTTCATCTAGGAAGAATTTACAGGAAAATGTAAACTAGAATTACGCGAGAGAAGAAGCTATGGAGATGTTGAAATCTGCAATATGGTGCAGAAATAAGTGATTTGTTCCCCCAACCCTTTCCATGTTCTTTCACTCCCCCTGCCCAAATCTTGGCTTGTCATCCTACAAGAGGTTATGCTGCACTTCTCTCCCTCAAATGTTTCCATACTAAAAATCAGTCTCTAGAAATTTTTTTTTTTTCTGAAAGAGTCATTGCTTTCCTTTTTTGAGGTTGTAGAACTCCCCAAACTAACATAAAAGAATATTGGAAATCTGTAGTTCTAGTTTCTTTATCAGGAAAGGAGGGGGAATTGCCCTCTTCTTTCAAATGTCAAACTCAGGCATGGTACAGGATAAGATCTCATCTAAATAACTCCCAACTTAACACAACATGATACACTAAAGTGCTATCAGGAAAATTCTAGACTTTTTTCTCCCATTTCCCAAAGGCTTTTCTTTCCACTTGGGTTCACTTTTGGGGGGCAGACATTTTTGTATAATTATTTCTGATATTTTACTTATCAAACTCATAGTGCCCTCTGAGAATAGAATTATGTATTCAGTCTCCACCAGAAAAGCTTCAACAGACTAATTGTAGCACGCTCTCACTGGAACTACACAAAACAAAGATACAAGTTGCATACTCGGTGTTTCATAGTCAGGAAAAACAAGAAACACTTGAGCTGGTAATTCTGCCCAAACATTATGATGGCAAATTATTCCCCTATAAGATAAAATATCAATGGGGTGATGTTTTTTTCACATAGATACCATCTCTCACCAAATGTTTAGTTGAAAATAAGGGTTCTATTTGAAAGGGGGCGGTATCCTGGATGAGTTGAAGGGTGAGCCTTTAAAAGAAATATCACAACGCAGTAATGTATGAGCATTTCTTTTAAAAGCTAATGTTTTATGTGGGTACCACCTAGTGGCACTATAGTGAGACTTCAGCCAAAAGGAAAGGAGTGAAGGAGTCCAAACATAGAAAGCTCTACTTCTAGTAAGTATTCTGCATATTCTTTCTCTGATTTTAGTCTATAATCTGAATTTAACTGAATATTCCCTAAGTCTTCCTTTTTCCTTGCTATTTTTGTTCTATCAGAAAAAAAAAGATAATACATTCTCACCCTCATTAACTTTCATTAAGCCTAAAGATTAAAATGTGAGCACCGGGACAGCAAGGATTGCTTCCATCACCCATTGTCTTTGTACCCCAACACTTAGCCTAGTGTCCTATATACTGAGTATATATATATATATGTAATATATATATATATATAATAACATAATATATATTGAGTTCTTAATAAATGCCTGCCTCTTGGTTGATTTTCTCCCATTAGTTACCAAGGAACAATAACTCCTCCAGAATTATGCAGCAAAGTTAACCACAATCAGGATTACAGGATTTAGAGCTGGAAAGGGATCTTCTAGAACTCAATTTCTTCAATCTTCATTCCTCCTTTTCTTTCTTCCTTCTTTAGACAACAGGCCTCTTTACATAAACCTTCAAGGACATTTAAAAAAAAAAGAAAAAAAGAAAGGGAGAGAGGTGATTTGCAAGAGACTAAAAAGAGTGCTGACATTTATGATGTTTTATTTTTAAAGTTTCCAATCTGGAGGTAAGTCAGGATTTGGGTTCAGGAAAAGATGGATCAAGTAACTGCTACAGTTCCAGCTCACTGCTTAAAAGTACCTTGATAAGGAGTGATGCTCCCCAGCCAAAGGAAAAAAGGGAAAAGATGAAGATAAGGGGAAAGAAAGTATATGGCAAAAGTGCAGGAAAAAGCCCCCAACTAGCTATCCCCTCCCAATTCCCCAGCCACCCCAGTCCTTATTTCATCCATTGGTAATTAGTTTGCTCCTTTAATTTATCCTTGTGCCGGCCCTGCATGAACAAAGCAAGTTCTGCTTAGGAAAAAAATCTCCAAGCAGAAGCATTTGCTATTTTATAATTATAATAATAATAATAAATTTAAGGTAGGGGAGAGGAGAAATATTTTCTCCTTTTTCTCTTCAAAATGGAAGTGGTAATAAGTGTGGTCAGAATTATGAAATGAATATAGTATTTAATCCAATTATGATTAAATACAGTCACTTAATCATATTTGTAATAGCAATTCGTGGTACGAGAGGGTATTATTCCCAAATCTGGTCCATATTTATGGCATTCGAGAAATGTGATTACATCCTTTCCTTTTCTAGCCAAGATGATGAATTCTGCAAAGTGCTTTGAATGATGGTGTACATAAACTCTCTTTTTATAGAAGTGTCTGAGATGGGGATGGGCACACAGTAGGCGTTCAGTAAATTGCTTTTGATGATAATGATAGTAGAGGAGCTAATAAAAGATAAAATGGAACTGGAGAAGAACATAGGGAAAGGGGGAACATTAAACTAAGGAAACAGGGACTAAATTGAGGAAGGTAAAAAAGGGGAGAGGAGGGAAGTAGGATGAATCACAGAAATTAGAGATAAAAAAGAGACTATGTACCAGGCCTTCTCGCCTCCTGCTCAAATGAGGGCAATTCATTTCCAGTTTATGGTTTGGACTGCTAAACCCTTCAAACATCATGCTCTGTCTGGCTACATTCTCCTGAGATAATCCCTGAAAGGATGATAAGTGATCAAGAAAAATGGGGGTGAGCCTAGTAGATTCTTTCAAAGCTCAAAAGCCAAATTTTATGGAAGGAAAATCATTTGATGTAGATGGTTTGGGACTTTTTATTAAGTGCTTGCAAGAGCTGTTGCCCTGACAGCTAACAACACTGGGGCTGTGATTTATTCACCACGCTGATGCAGCTGCAGAGACAACAGCCATACACATTTCCCCCCACTGCCCAGCCTCAGACTTTCCATTCACACTAGCACACTACCTCTAGGGGTTATTATCATCATTTATCATTCATTATTCGCTGGGCTGCATCCTTGGGCTAGGTAAAAGCAGAAGGGAGGAAAGGGATCTAGGGTCTGGGGTTGAGTCAGTGTCCAGTTGTGATAAGACTTGTATTTAAGAGACCACCAGCTTCAGCATAACCACATGGACAGTAAGGCCCCAATTCAGGTAACTGGTTCCCTTCCTACCCAAGCCACAAAGCAACCTTTAACCAGGAATTTGCAGCTGCAAAGAGAAAGGAGACTCTGTCAGGAGGAGAGAATTGATTCTCTCACCCCCTGAATTTCTTTATCCTCAACTTCTTAATCTCCTTCAATTATTTGGTTGGTTTTTTAAAAAGAAAGAGTTCAGAAAAGAAAGAAATTAAATTAAACAACTTAATAAATAGTATTTATTTTTAGTTGTACAAACAGAAGTCCAGCTTCTTTGCAATATTCTACCCTGTTCTTTGCAGCTTAAAATATTTCTGTTAATGAAGTTCCCAATAAAAATAACTTAAAATAAGTAAAGAAAAATATTGCCTAAAATTGGAGTATCTATATATCTGTATATACTATACTGTATGTATATACACTTATTATACATAACAGTGATGGCAAACCTTTTAGAGACCAAGTGCCCAAACTGCATGTAAGCCTTCTACTTTATCTCAGACAGGGGAGGGAAGAAGTTTTCCCATTGGGCTGCTGGGAAGAGGGGTGGGTCCTGTGAGAAATGTCCTCAGGAATGTGTGAAGAGAGAAAGGGGAGCAGCCTCCTCTGGCACACATGCCATATATTTGTCAACATGGAGATATATATGCATATATATAACATATAGACATGCCATATGCATGCATATATATATACATGTATATACGATATATAATACATGCATATATACACTATATATTTCATACATATACAATACATATTATGCATGCATAGTCCTTAGACAATTTTGTCTGTGCTTTGCTTTCATTTGTCCCATTTCTGGCATTCCTGATACTTATCTGTCTAAACACCATTCATTGCCTCTTCTGTTATTTTTTTATCTCTATTGCCAAAAACATCAGTATTCCCTCATGCTCACTTTTAAGTGGAAGCCCTCTTACAGGCTTTTTCCCTAACTCTCAGAAACATCATAAGATTGGATTTATCTGAGCTCTCATCTGACCTTTATTTTCTCAATATAACATGAGCACAATAATAATTGATAGGGCACGATCCTAAGTATGACATTTCAATGAACTGGGTAAATATCATTACCTGGATTCAGCCTCAGTGGCCTGTTACGCAGACCAGAAGGCAGGTTGTTGCCTGCAATTTCCCGAAGAGGATCATTAATCTATCTGCTCAGCAATGGGGAAGGCTTCAACTCAGCTCAATAGTCCTGGTTAGTGTCTGCCAAACAGGCAAAAACAAAACCAAACAAAAAGGATATTATTTTTCTCAGAAAAAAATTGGAGCTAATTGGAAGGACCAGGAAAGGCTTTGTGCAGAAAGTGGTGGTTGAACTGTTTCTTAAAGGAAGAGAAAGACTATGGGGCAGCAATAAGGAGCAAATGCATTCTAGGTGTGGGAGAGGACGTGTGAAGAGGCAAGGCAAGGAAAGACAGATTGTTGTATGTAAGGAACTGAGAGAAAGCCAATTTGGGTAGAGTGCATAATGCTGGAGGTAGGGTAATGTCTAATAAAGCCGGACAGATGGGTTGGGGCAAGGTTCAGAGTTCAACAGAGGTGTTTGTATTTTATTCTAGAAGCCAATGGAATTGGCTGAGTAGGAGAACCACATGTTCAAATCTATGCTTAAGCAAACTTACTTTAGCAGAAAAGATAGACTGAAGTAAAGAAATATTGAAAACAAGGGAACCAATTAAGAGGCTGTTTAGTTGATTTCAGGGTGAGAGACCCCAAACTAAGATGGTAGTCTTAGAAGTACAGGGAAGGGGTCAGATGTGACAAACAAATGATGAGGAAGGAAAGATCAACAACTGATTGGACTTATGGAATGAGTGATCCTATCCTAGTTCATGCTGAGATTACGAACCTGGGAACCTGTGGTCTGAAGCATGGTAGACTGCATTAGAAATAAGGAAATTTAGAACAGAGGATGGCTTAAGGGGAAAAAGAATAAGTTCTGTTTTAGACATCTTGAATCTGAAATGTCTATAAGATATCGAGTTTGAATCGTCTAATAGGTAGTTAGTGATCCCAAGACTAAAGTTCAGAAAAGAAACTGGTGGGGCTAGATATATAGATCTGAGAATCATCTACATAGGCATTTATCCTTTGGATAAACCCATGGAGCGAACAATCCAAGACATAGGTATAGAGGGTGTATAGAAGGAGGGGATGCTAGGACGTAATATGCACACTCAGCTAACGGGTACGATATGGATGATTAACCAATTAAGGAAACTTGGAAAGAATGACTACCCAGGAAAAAATCCAAACCAGAAAGTAGTGTCGTGAAAACCCAGAGAGGATAGGCTAGGTAGGATGAGAAGACTTTCAGCACAGCCAAATTTAACAGATAGGTTAGGGAGGATTAGGATTGAAAAAAGACCAACAGATTATTCTGCAGTTGAGATCACTGATAAACTTTGGAGAGAGCAGATTAATGTCTAATGGGATTGAAAAGCCACTTACCAAAGGGTTGAGGAGTGAGGGAGGGAAAAAGAAGTAGAGCCAAGAGGTTGAGATAATTTTTTGCAGGGATTTTTGGCTGAAAAGGAGAGGATATAGATTAATGACTTTAGGGGATAGTTAGATCTTTGGAAGTTTTTTTAAGGATGGAGGCATCTTAGGTATATTTGAAGACATTATAGAAGAAACCAATTGACAAGGAGAAGTTGAAAATATGAGGCAGAAGAGGTTAAGAATGCAGTCTTCAAAGAAGTCAATAATCATTTATTAGGCACCTACTATGTGTCAGGCATTGTGCTAGGCACTGAAGATAGGAAGAAAAGATAAAAGATAGTCCTTGCTCTCAAGGACCTCAGAGTCAAAAGGGGAGACAAAAGAAAAACCACTATGGACAAACAAAACTTATTCAAGACAAACTAGAGATAATCAAGAATAAACACAATCAGGAAAGGCTCCTCAGAGATAATGAGATTTTCACTGGGAATTGACAGAAATTAGGAAATCCTGGAGTCAAAAATGCCAAGAATAGGGAAATCCAGTGTCTTACTGGAGAAATAGCAAGGAGGCCATTGGATTTCAGGATATTTAAGGGGAAGAAGGAAGGTGTAAGAAGACAAGAAAGGGGCAGCAAGGTGGTTCAATGGATAGAGAGCCAGACCTAGAGATAGGAAGTCCTGAGTTAAAATATTGCTTTAGACACTTCCTAGCTATATGACCTTGGGCAAGTAATTTAACCTCAATTGCCTAACCCTTACCACTTTTCTGCCTTGGAATGAATACTTAGTATCAATTCTAAAGCAGAAGGTAAGGGTTTGTTTTTTTCTTTAAATAGAAAGAAGACTAGAAAGAAAGGGAGAGACAGGTTGTAAAGGGCTTTGAGTGGTAGAGTATTTTTTATTTGACCCAGAAGTTATAGGAAACTGGGGGAGGGCAGTGCAATGGTTTGTGACATGATCAGACATGGGCTTTAGGAAGATTAATTTGACAACCGAGTAGAGGATGAGCAAAATTGGAGAAAGACTTGAGGCAGGAAGACCAACCAGCAGCTATTTTGGTTGTCCAAATGTGAGGTGATGAAGACCTTCTCTAGGGTAAGGACAGAATCCAAGGAGTGAAGGGGAAGTATACAAGAGATGTCACAGAAGGTGATAGGATCAAGGAAACCCAGAGAGGAATTGGCCTTGGCAAAGAGAAGGGCCACCTTATAGTCAGAACCTTGGGGAAAGGAGGAAATGGTAGATGACGTCGAAAGTTTTGAGATAAAGAAAAAGGGAGAAAAAAGAGCTCACATCAAATGGCCTCCATCAGTCATTTATTTATCATTGCTATCAGAAAGGTAGAACTATGCCCAAAGGGCAATAAAAGACTGTCTGCCCTTTGATCCAGCCATAGCACTGCTGGGTTTGTACCCCAAAGAGATAATAAGGAAAAAGACTCGTACAAGAATATTCGTAGCTGCGCTCTTTGTGGTGGGAAAAAAATGGAAAACGAGGGGATGCCCTTCAATTGGGGAATGGCTGAACAAATTGTGGTATATGTTGGTGATGGAATACTATTGTGCTAAAAGGAATGATAAAGTGGAGGAATTCCATGGAGACTGGAACAACCTCCAGGAAGTGATGCAGAGTGAAAAGAGCAGAACCAGGAGAACATTGTACACAGAGACTGATACACTGTGGTACAATCAAACATAATGGACTTCTCCAGTAATGGCTTTACAATGTCCCTGAACAACCTGCAGCGATCTACAAGGAAAAAAAAAAAACTATCCTCAAGCAGAGGACAAACTGAGGGAGTAAAAAGACCGAGGAAAAGCAACTGCCTGACTACAGAGGTTGAGGGGACATGACAGAGGAGAGATGCTAAATGAGCACCCTAATGCAAATACTAACAACAAAGAAATGGGTTCAGAGCAAGGACACACGTGATACCCAGACAAATCATGTGTCGGCTAGGGGGGGGGGGGGAGAAAATGATCTGTTTCCAATGAACAATGTATGAAAATGACCAAATAAAATAATGTTTTAAAAACTAAAAAAAAGAAAGAAAGAAAGTTAGAGTTTCCTATTCTTTCAGAGATCCTGATGTTTGCCACTCAAGGAATTGTGTTTTATTTCCAGCTATATCCAGTTTTTTTTTTCTGTTTTCCATTCATGGCTATCCCTTTTCCCTCCAGTCCTATTTGGTTATGAGGTGTATGGGGTGCTCAGGAAGGAGTATCACCTCATAACTAATAAAAGGTGGTCTGGAGGCTCATCACCAGATAGAAAGAGAGAGAGAAAGAAAAAGAGAGACAGAGACAGAGACAGAGAGAGACAGAGACAGAGACAGAGAAACAGAGAGAGACAGAGATAGAGGGAGACAGACAGAGGGACAGAGAGACAGAGATAGGGAGACAGAGAGAGACAGAGACAAAGAGAAACAGAAACAGAAAGACAAAGAGAGAGAGACAGAGACAGAGAAACAGAGAGAGACAGAGATAGAGGGAGACAGACAGAGGGACAGAGAGAGACAGAGATAGGGAGACAGAGAGAGACAGAGACAGAGACACAGAAACAAAGAGAAACAGAAACAGAAAGACAAAGAGACAGAGACAGACAGAGACAGAGAAAGAAAGAGAGAAACAGAGAGAGACAGAGATAGAGGGAGACAGACAGAGGGACAGAGAGAGAGAGATAGAGAGAGAGATAGAGAGAGACAGAGACAAAGAGACAAAGAGAGACAGAAACAAAGAGACAGAGACAGCGACCAAGAGATTGAGATGTATTAGCCTAGCTAGAATTGATTCTTCATTTGGCTGGCTATGACCCTGTCCCTGCCACTCACCATAGATCAAGAGCCAAGATAAGCCAGCCCCTGGACCATTTAGAGATCAGTTTCATGTTTGGAAGCTCAGCCAGAGAGAGAGAAGAGAGAAGAGAGAAGAGAGAAAGGGAGATAGATTTCAGCCTTACTAATTTAGGGTTAGATCAGGTCCCAGATTTCGGCCCAGCAGGGTCCCTCCATGCTTCACTACCGATTGCCAAGCATCAATCCTGGAGTCAGTCTGTTCAAGAGCAGACGTAAAGGGGCCTCTCTCCTTTGCACGCTGGCATTCTAAACCCCACCAGCTCCTTCCTCTGTGGCAACATTGCACATCGATGCTCACAGTGACTCTGATGCGGATGCCCGAGTTAGACTCTGTACTCAGGATAGAGTCTCTAAATAATTTACTTCACACATCCTCTGGCATGAAAACTCACCAAGTCCTTTCTAGGGCTGCTTATCTTCTTTTGGTGTCTACCTGTCAACCAATCCTTGTGGCTCCAAGTCTAGGCTTTAACCATAGCCTGGTAAAGCCATCCTGGCGATGGGCTAACCCGGGTTGAGGTTAACCCACAGCTCCTACCCCATCAGTGAGTTAAGGGGGTTCACCCCAAGCACATGGAGACTTCCCCTGGCAGAACGGAGAGATGAGAACAATTATCCAATGGTCATTAATGTGGCTAAAGCTGGGGCTGTGGAAGCTTAGCTTGGTCAGATTTTACCAAAGCTAATCAGTGCTTACATAAAACCAGGGCAAGAGGTCAAATCTGCTGCCTCCGGTTCAGAGCTGTCTGGCACTACATTCCTGCCAAGTAGTGTGACACATGAATGTGCTGGGTTACTTTCCACTTGTCTGAAGGGCCAAAATCCCCACAAAACTACACTTTTGTGAATGGCTGTTGGGAAACATTTCAATGCATTGATTCCTTTTCAGCCTGAGCTACATGGAAATATTCATATGTATTTCCCTCTCATCTTCTAGAGGTCAGTAGGTAATACCATGAAAGGATCCAAATTCAAATCCACCCTTAGAGTTACTAAACGTGTGTCCCTGGACAAGTCATCTAATCTCTTTCTGCCTCAGTTTCGTAAGATGTAAAATTGAAATATCTTATAGGGATCACCCAAAATAATATTATTTGTCAAGTGCTATAGTAAATGCTAGTTAGTACTATTAGTTTTCTTAGTCTTGTTTATTTTCTAAAATCCACAGAAATCTTTACTCTCACTCAAATCAGTCAAATTAGCTAGACAACTGTGAGTTTTCTATAAGAAAAGTACTACTTAATAGGCCATCATTCAGAGAAAAACATTCTTAAAATACCACCAACCACCCTTCATTGTGACAAAGAATTTGAAATCAGAACTACAACTCCCATGTATTGATCGAATACTAGTTTTTAAGACATTTTCCACACAATAACTCCATGACAGATAAGTTAAATGACCTAAGGTCACATTGCTGGTAAGGGACCGAGCCAGGACACTAGCGTAAATCTTCAGCCTCTTGACCCTTTTCTTTGTACCACAACCTCCAGACTCTCTGCAATCCATATTATCTTGCCCACATCTACTTAGTAGTCAATAGTATGCACGAATTGAGACATGTAACTGCCTAAAATCAGTGGTAGGACCATGTTAATTACATAGCTAGTTTAAGCCCCAATACTTCCTGCATTAAGACAACTTAAACAACTGAGACACAAATGTAATCAGTGAAATAAATAATATTTTTGTTTTTACACAAAGGGTATGATTTATAAGAATATAAGAAGAACACTTTAAAAGCTTTGAGGAACTAGGAATGGGAAGGATAAGGAATTCGGAAATCACTAATGCTCCTGGAAGTAGCATAGAGCTAGACACACAGATGTCATCTGGGAGTATCCATCACCTCTTCTGAATGATTTCCAACAGCCACTGAATCATCACAGCTCTTTGGAAATGAAAATCATGTCTTCCTGCTTGCTATGATCATTTGAAACTAGTCTGTTTTAATGACCTGTATTTCTGCTTCTGATCTTATGTATGCTCTGAGTTCCAAAACTATTTTATGAGAGCCTACTCATCTAGTACTAATCATCTAACATTTCCCAAAAATTTTATCAGCAATTTGGATGAAGTTTTATAAGGGATGCCTTTCAAATTTGCAGTCAGGATGAATAAGATACCATTTTTGTAGAGATAAATGCAAAGAAATACTTGGATTCAAAAAGTCATTTTCAGAAGCAAAAGGTGAGAAAGATATGGCTTGAGAAAAGTCCCTATGATAACAATCTGGGTTTTTTTTTAGTGGACTTGATTATGATGATGAGGATAACAGTTGAAATTTATGAAGCCCTTTAAAGTTTGTACATTAGACTGAAAAAAGCTAATGCAACCTAAGGCTTCATTGAGAAGCAAAGTATTCAGACTATGAGAAGTGATAGTTCTATTCTCTGCCCAAATCAGCCTGTGTCTAGAATAGTTTATTCAAGTGTGGATACCACATTTTTGGAAAGAGATAGACAAGTTAAAACTTCTCCAAAAGATGATCATGAGAAAGCCAAACAACCATTCTACATGAAAATATATTGATGGCACTGGGCATGTTTATTCTTCAAGAGAAGAGTTTGGAATTGGGAATGGGACCTCTTGATAGTTAGCTCTCTTCAAGTACTTAAAGGACTGTCACATAGAAAATGGTAGAAGATTATAAGCACTACTGCCTTATAAAACAATTTGAAGAAAATTTGTTGAGAAATTCAATTAATCCCAGAGGTATTTAAGGATAAAACTGGAAGAACAACAAGCAAATGAAAGAGGGGGAAAATCTTCAGACTTTATATATAATATATATATTAAATATACATATATTTAATGAGGAAGTATTAATTAAGTACTTTCTATGTGCTGGTCATTGTGCCAGGTGTTGGTGATTAAAATAGAAAATTACCCTCAAAGAGCTTTTGAAATAGTCTTCAGTCTCTTTTCCAGCAAAGTATTTCTCACAAATGTGTTAAAAATATGGAAGACTCCTTGAACTATATAATAATTGGAGACAACTACATTTAGTGTTATTCTAATCATTAATATCAGGTGATTCATAAAACATGGAGACCAACGATTGCCTCACTGTCCTAAAGAACCATCATAGAATCCAAGTTGTAAAAGGGTTCCACATAGATTGTGAGTCCTTAAATGGCCTTGTTTTGATTGCACAAAGCCCTGAAAAGTGACACCTCCTAAATATGACCCATAGGCACTTGAAAATGCCTAACAGTCCTCAGAGCAAAAACCAAATTAATGATGTATGTCTCTCGCCCTGACTTTAACATATAGTTAAATGAACAGCCTAGAGTTCATTCATGAGAAGGAAGCAAAATTGGAAAATGGACATTGGGCCTGAATATAAATAGGAATAGGGTGGGCTGTTTTACCTTAAAGAAATAGTAAAGTTCATTTAACGACCTCAGATTTCTCCTTGGAACAAAGAATCATTTTTGTTTGTTACCTTAAAATATGCAGTTAAATCCCTCCCTCCCTCCCCATTAGAGAAGACATTATTTGACCAAAAGATATATATTTGTATTAATTACTGATTTCTATTTTTCAGTTCTTTCTCTGGAAAAACCATCCTTTTTACCTTCTACTAGAGTTAATGTACGACTATGAGTCATGAAACACCACAGTCTCTGAAGAATTAAAATGATTATCATTCAGAGGATATTGGTATGCTCATGGTGGACCTGAGTATGGTATAATTCGTTGCAAATCAAGAACCATAAAGAACCAGAGGAACCATGTCATGAAAGGAATTTAGGCTTATATTCACATGTTAACAAGTCATATGGTGAGAGTGAAGGATGTAAGACTAAAATGAATACTCCAAATATTTAAATTTGTAGAATTTAATTACAACAAGGTGAGAGAAAAAGGTGTTCCTTCAGTCAAGTGAGCAGAGCAAAGAGCCAGAGATCCAGAAGCCTGCCACATTTGAAATTTATAGACAAATTTATGCCAGGGAGCAACACAGGGATGCAAGAAAAGGGGACCCCAGGAAGAGTAAAGAATGCTGGGAAATGAAGTCCCCAAGGTACAAATTTTTTAAAAAACACATTACCCCCTGGGATCCACTGGGAGACTAGTTGCCCCAATGGATTCTGTAACATAACTAAACTTATAACTTCAACTAAAGATACATACAATTTCAGTTTCAAAGAGTTAGGGTTAAAATAAGCTGGGGGCAAAAGGAAACAAAAGAGAAAAAAGAAACAAAACCAATATCAGGTGCTTTGGCACACACACAAACAATTGGGGGCAGTTCCCTTTGGCGTAAAGGTGTACATTTTTAAAAAATTAAATGCATTCAAACCCCATAGTTCAATTCAACACATCCAAAAGTTCACTCAGGATCTTTTGGCTCAGCATGTGGTCTTTGCAGGCATCTTTTTGGCACCTTCTACAAGCAGTTCACTTTTCCAGATTCTGGGAGGTAGAAAGTCTCTTATAAAATTACTCTCAAAAGAATTAAAATTTGCAAAATAGGATGATAATACATTCCCCCTGAGGAGGATAGTGACAAACACAGAGATCACATAGGGATATATGGCTGAGTTATAAGGTATATGAATCATTTACCAAAAATTCAAAAAATCACAAAAATCCAAATAAAAGGAAAAAAGTAACTACTGGATGAAATATAAAATATCTCTAAGTCATATGTAAAAACCCTATGTAAGGAAAAATAAAATTATAACAGGTCCTTGAATCAGGGCCTGATTAAAGTGATTTATGTCCTATAAACCTCTAATAACAATCATTCACTTACCCACTCAGTAGCCAGGACTACAGTAAGTTGCCACAGTATGAAAGACAGAAAACAGACTAGATTTTTGAAGCAGATGGGAAATATCATTCCCTGGTCTGATTTTCCTTATCTCTCAGGGTTAGGGGAGCCAGAAAAGCCAATGTTAGGTACTTGATAGAAAGTATGGTACAAGGAGATCTCCATCTAACATATGTTAAACAGCTACAACCTCAAGTCTCACACAAGGTTCAAGTCCTCTTGTCTTGGTGCAGAATCTCATCAATCCTTCCAGGATTGGTTTGTCTCTTTGACCTATGTGCTCAATTGGCACTATGCAGATTAAGTCTGTGCTTCCTTAGCACTGTGCAGGTTAAGTCTGTGCTCCTTTGTGATCCCTTCTTCTAGAATCAGACATACTCATTAAGCAAAGTCCCATAATATTTAAACAACCAGTTGCAAGTTTCTATAGTCTAAAGATTTTGAGTATGTATTTACATTTGGGGATAATGGACATTTTAAACTTACACTAGTACAAAATCAAACAATCTTTTTAATATTGGTGATGTGCTTCAAGTGAAAAAAATGGTAGAAAGAAAAAAGAAAAGCTCAAATACTGTATTGCACATATAAGGGAAAAAATAATAAAATATATCAAAAATATACAGTTCACAATCAGTGGCACACTGTGCCAGGCAAGGAGAGGTAGAATACAGAGGATTTTCATGTAAAAATGAGATCCATTTCCTTTTTTAAATTAGCCATGATCCACAAGTGAGTGAAAATGATTTTTACAAAGAGATTTATAAAACAATAGTACAGTAAGTAATGCACATTCAAAGAAATACAAAATTCTCAAAATTCCCAAAAAACACATCAACTTATCTAAAGGTAATACAAGTTTCTTCTAACTAGTTTATGGAGTTTTATAATGGTATTTTTTTCAAGTTCAAGTGTAGGAAGGTACAAATAAAAACAGTGTAACAGAACATATATCCAATAGCAAAAATACAATAGCTGAAAATGACAGTGTAACAGAATATTATAAATTAACCAACACAAACAGTTTAAATATGGAACAACAAATTTTCCCTTTAAAATATTTATTTTTTTCCTTTAAAATATTTATGTCAATCACAGTGTAGTGTCTGTTTTAAAAATACAGATATTGTATTTATTGTAAAGCTCTAAATACTGTAAGTCATTTTGAGGTGCTTTTGCTACTTACAAAAAAGATATGTTTGCAAACTTGGGTTAAATTTAATAGTGATCCAAATTAATATTTTCTAGTGATTTAGATATTTCATTATGCTTATTAGCCAGTGCTTAATTTTCTAATAGAATCTTTTCAATGAAAGGTATTAATAAACTCTTCCATTACTTATAATATTTTGTTATAAGGTGTATTAAGTAATTAAGGGTTATGGTGATTGAGAGATCAGGTTTGCCACCTTTCTCCCTTTTCTCTCCCCTCTCTTTTCCTCCTCCCTTCTCTGTCCCCCCATCAGTTGGTTTCTTCATTTGGTGATACTGGAAGACAACTATGAGTGAGTTTCCTGATAAATCTAATAAATAACTCTCTCTTTGAATAGTTTAAACAAGGGGATTTATTTAGGAAAAGGGGAAGAATAAGGAAGTCTGATGGGGGAGAGGGTTTAGGGTTTCCCTAATCTTAATAGACTCCTAAATTGACGAATAATAGAATAGAGTCCTGAATTGAGGGATATGGCTAACAGGTTGAGGATATTAGTCACTTTGTCCAGTAGGAAGAAATCAGTAAGAGAAGGATATTTTTAGTCCTTACTCCTTCCTGTCTCAAGAGCAAGAGACCACTTCTCACAGTTTGGCTGTTCCTATCAATAGTTTCCCCCCAGATCACCATTCCATTTCAGAATGCTTCTTGATTGACAGTTTTTGCAAATCTTACTCCTTTGGCTCTGTTGCAGGTTTTCTCCAACTTTCTCGTTCACAAAGGGAAATATTCCTTTTCAATTTCCAGCATTAAGACATCAGGGTCTGGGAAATCAAAGTAATACCTTCTGATTCCAGTGCCTTAACACCTCCTCACACCTTCATAAAGATTTTTGGATATTACCTTGGGCTTCTCCACACTGAGGGACATTTTTACCCTGATTACATCATGGACAAACCCCACTTTGGATATATTGTTGTTGGGTATTTTGGTGTAACTTATCATTTGTCTGATTTGGAGTATTATTTCCATATTTTTATTATTTCTAAAGTTGCTATTTCTGAATTTATTATTTCTAAAGTTATTATTTCTAATGACTTGTTTCCAGTTCCTAAAGTTCATCATTATGTGACCCCTTTTTGTCCCAAAGTGGCATGTAAATGATCAATTTTGGGATTCTTGAAAAGGGGCAATGGCCACTGCTTGACCTTCATTCTCTTTTTCTTTTTTATCAAATCTTTCAGTTAAAGATTTTAGTTCCTTCTTTAATGCTTCTACCAAGTCATTGGTCTCCTCCTTTTTTTTGTTCATGGCCTTTTGATACATAAACTGTGACCCTCCCTAATTCCTCCAGGTCCATATTAGGTCAGTTTGGGCAGTTTGTCTCAAAATAATCTTGGACCACTTTGCAACAGTTATTTACAAACTGTCTTCTAATTTGTCTGACATCCCTCTCTTTGGGAAGGTCAGGGTCTATATATTGACTTCCCAACTCAATAAGTCTATCCATAAACTGGGAGGGAGTTTCATCATCTGATTGCTTAAGACTTTCAAACTTGGTCTTTGGCTGGATGTCTGTGTTCATACAGAGAAAGTAAGGAGAGGGGTGGGAGTGAGAGGGAGGAGCTGGTGAGGTGAGAGGGTGGGGTTGGTATGGGAATATGTAGGACTGGGGGCTGGGACAAGGGACAGGAGAGGGGTGTTGGGAGAAGGGACAGGGGAGGGTGGGGTGGCCAGGAGCTGTACAAGATGAGAGAGGATAAATTTCCTCTGAGATATAGGGATTCCTTTGAGTAGGAATCTTCATTTTGTATCTGGAGACTAGGCAAAGATTTTTTTTTAATCATCCCTTTGGGTCTGCATTTGAAGAAGGCTAGCCTTTTGTTGTTTAATGTTGAGGCCAATGAAAAGAAAACCTCCTAGGAATATCAAGAGAAAGAGCCAGTCTGAACCCCTAAGGTTTTCCAATTGTATAAAAACCATTGGAGACAAAAAGCTTTCTTTTAAAGTTTTAAGCATGGTTTGCAACATCTTATCTCCTCAGTTTTAGCTGAATGGCAAAACAAAAAATACAATTTACTTGGGGGCAAGGAGTTTTAGAGTGCAAAGGTTGGCACAGGAGACCCCCATGCATGCTAAGTTGTCAGATGCAACCACCCCCAGACAGGAGTCTAAGGAAGGGGTTGGGCAGTGGGTGAAGGAGAAAACTGGAGGTTTAAATAGCCACCACACTCAGGAGTCACTACACAGGGGATTGGGGAGAGTACAAAGCCAGGGCTGGGTTGAAGGAGGGATGAGTGGAGGCAGCACTATGTTCCCATGCTGAAAAGTGGCTAGTGCAGGTTTTAAAACCCATATGGGTGGGGGGAGGGCTTGGTGGTCAGAAGCAGGAGACTGTAGTGCCAGCCACTCAGCTAGGGGAAATATATACATTACCTTCTCCACAAAGACTTGACCCAGAGACCAGGAGACTCAGGGAGAAAACAGGAGACCACATAGAGGCAGTGGCAGGAGAAGGAGGGATGCTGCTAGAGCCCTGCACTCCTGGAGAGACAGGGGATTCTCAACTTTTGTGATGAGCAGAGATAGGCAGCGGGGGTGGCAGCAAGCCCCTGCACTGGAAAACTCCAAGGAGAATTCCCGGGGGGGGGGCAAAAAAAACATGGTTTCTCTACTCACTTAAAGGCTCTGAAGTGCCTTCTATTTGCCATATATGTAAGACTAAAATGAATACTCCAAGTATTAAAATTTATAAGATTTGAAAACAAGAAAGTGAGAGAGTGAACAGAGCAAGAGCCAGAGACCCCGAAGCCTGTCATAATCAAGCCAAAGAAAAAGTGCCCCCCACCCAGCGTGGGTTTCAGCAGATTATAAACAAACCCATGCCAGGGTATAACACAGTGACCCAAGAAAAGGGAACCCTTGGTAGAGTAAAGAATGCTGGGAAATGAAGTCCTCCGGGGTACAAACTTTTAAACTGCACAAGGGTAATCAATGAACAGTATCTCTGCTACACAGGTATCCTTGCTACATGAAGATAAAGGGAGGATGACTACAGGACATTGCATGGACTCTCAGTGGCAAACTTATAGGAACATAGGGTTGAGTCCTACAGGATGGGCAGAGATAGATGAGTTTGATCTGCATGCTCAAAAAAAAACCCTTGTGGATCCATTCATACCCCCCAGTGGTCATCTTATCTCTCCTCCCTTTTTTTTGGATGTACATTTTGAGGAAGTTGCCTATAATTGGGGCCTCCACTGTTTCCTACATTAGGCTGTGAGCTTCTTGAGGGCAGTGATTACTTGTTTGCCTTTCTCTCTATTCCCAGCACTTATCCTGGTATATAATAAATGCTTGCTCGTCTGGAGCCAACATCTCAGTCACAGATCTGAGATCACAGATCTCCTGGGGTATTTGTGTGTAGAGCTGAGATATCAGGCATGCCAGCTTCTGGACCCACAGAGAGCCCACAACACTTCAGAGAACAGTGGGAACCAGAAGAAATGTAATTATAAAATAATTAACGGAATAAAGATACATTAAAACATAGATAATATTACATTTTAAAACTAAGTCAATATGCAGACCACAGGGATCCTCAAGTACAGATTAATGGCTCTCATTTCATTTGAGTTTGAAATCACAGATGTAGAAGAAGGACTAGAAAATTTTCCTCTTGGCCCAATGGGGTAGAACTTGGACCAGTGAATAGAGATTGCAAAGAACATCCAGGTTGGATGGAATTCACAGCTTTCTAAAACTTCAAGCAATAAAAAAATAGAATCAGCTGCCTTGGATCTTAGTAGGACTCTTCGTCTCTGGAGGTTTTGAGTGGAAACTATATGACCGATTTTAATAGGTGTGGGTGATATAGTAGATAGAATATTGGGTTTTTAGTCAGGAAGACCTGAATCCAAAAGTAATCTCAGATTCTTACTAGTTGTGTAATCCTGGGCTAGTTACTTAACCTCCATCTGCCTCAGTTTCTTTTTTTTTAAACTCTTACCCTCCGTCTTGGAGTCAATACTGTGTATTGGCTCCAAGGCAGAAGAGTGGTAAGGGCTAGGCAATGGGAGTCAAGTGACTTGTCCAGGGTCACACAGCTGGGAAGTGTCTGAGACCGGATTTGAACCTAGGACCTCCTGTCTCTAGGCCTGGCTCTCAATCCACTGAGCCACCCCGCTGCCCCCTGTCTCAATTTCTTATCTGTAAAGTGGAGGTAATAATTGCAGCTACCTCTGTTATAAGGTAAAGAAGGAACAGCTGCTGCAATGGAAGAAGCAGGAAGGTTCCAGAATTCTAGGAGAGTGACAGAGTTGCTTTTCATTGGGGAACAGTTGAAGCGGGAGGTTGTTAGTCTAAGCTCCTTGGGTGGACCTCATCAGTTGGACTAGTCTCCCTCTCTTGTGACTGTATCCCTTATCCAAGGCTGGTTCCTGTGTTACTACGTGTGTATCTTGTGGCTGATGAGAGTGATTTCCAACAGAGCTGCTCAAGACATCCAAGTGCCAACTGTCAGTGAGAACTCTTTCCTCTTGGCCTGGTCCTGCTACCTTCAATTTTTATGTTGGTCTGGCCCTGCCCTTCTTTATATATTAACTGGGGGGAGGTAATTTAGCTAGTTGTAGGAATTGGAATTTTAGGTAGAAAAGTGTTAAACAGTGTAGATACCAATTGTCATAGTTATCAACTTGATGGGGGGGGGGGTATTTATAGTTTTAAGGTAGATCATCCCAATTCCCTTCCCTTCCTTCCCTTATCGTAAATAAACCCTATTTAATAGTATTTGGTATCCTGTAAAATTTATCCCGTTGGCCTTCCCAAACCCTGTGTCCTTCTGATATTGGTCCCAAACAAACAATCATTTTAGTTTATTATTTCACCTCCCAGGGTCATTATGAGAACTAGATAAGATAATATTTACAAAATGCTTTGCTTTTGCTACATATAAGTGATAATGAAGTGATGATTTAAGGGGATTCTTTTTGGATAATAGTTATGTCTATAGGACTATATGGACTCTAAAGTTCCATTCCAGCTTTGAGATTCTACATATAACACCACTAACTTGCTAGTAGTGAGATTTTATCTGTATTTCCAGTAGATAGTCTAGTAGTCACTGATTACTTGGAAATCTCAGGCAGTCTTACTTACTCAGATGGTATTGTCCATGCGTGATTTATTCCTTTGGTTTGATAGAACATTAATTTTTATGTTGGTCTGGCCCTGCCCTGGAATAAAGGGAGAATGGTTTAGGCCAAAGACATGATATATTTTATGCTTTTGAAATGAAATAGAGAGAGAAAAGGAGAAAGGGGAAATAGGAAAGAAGGAAGGAGGAGGGACTGTGTCAGAGACAGAAAGAGGTGGAGAGAAAGACAGAGAGAGAAAGAAAAGGAGAGAGAGGAGGAAGTAAAGAAGGAAGGAGGCAAAAGGAAGAAGAGAGAAAGAAAGAGGCAGAGATAAGATTGAGAAAAAGACATAGGAGGGCAGGGAAGAAAAAAGAGAAAGTGAGAGAAGCAGTTCATAACTAGGAGGATTTTCCAGGAAGATTCTTAAAATCCAATGGTGATCTAGTTCATTTTCTTTGAATGAGTTCTCAGATCCAGACATGCAGCTAACCAAAAGACTCCTCTTTTTCACAAAGTAGACCAGAAGAAGCCAGAATATCTGTGCACAGCTAGGGAGCAAGGTCCTTCTGTTACACATAATCCCACCTTTTGGGAAGCGTGTCCCTCAGCCTATTTCACACAGGCTGGCAGTATATGGAGTCCACTGTCCATGCTCTAAGGATGGTTTTCCATTAACCAAACCCCTATTACAATTGGAAATACCAGAAGTGGGATTTGAATTCAGGTCTTCCAAACCTCAAGTCTAGTAATCAATCCATTGACTAGGTCCACCCAACTCAACTCATTTCATCTCACCTTAGAAAGAACTAAAGGACCACCATTCACAGAACTGGTTTCACCATTTAACATCAAAATGCTCTTCAGAAAATAAAAATTCTTTAAAAAAATTAATCTCCATATAAAGAATACCATTTTACAAAATCACACTATCTGTTCTGATAGATTCTTCTCCTTTAATGGGGGAAATGCTCCTTAGGGACCTAAAGCATTTCACAGGGAACCAAACTATTCCCCACCCCAACCCCATCACATTTTTTTGGTTCAGGAGCTCTTTGCTCTTAGCTCTCCCTCCAAGGAAGACTTTCAAAAAATCCAATTAGCCTGTCACTGGTAAGCCCCAGAACATCTGCCTCTTGTCCAATAAGGTTTGCTTTTGTGAAGGACACAGTTATATATTTATCTCCCCCCCATGTCTGACAGCTAAAGTCCTTACCCCTATACATACCCAATTCTTGCGGAAGGTTCCAGCTGTTTAGACTTTCACCCAAACACACGAATAGAAAGCACAAGCAAAACAAGCGCTGTCTCTCCTACCTTTTATGGATTAACAAATAGTTCCGGCCCTGCTGATGCCCGTTCTTAATTGGACTATGCTGTGAGGAGCAATTAAGGCTAAATGGCCACTTGCTGGGAGCTGGTGAAAGAAATGCTGCCGCTTGAGGCATTGGCATTCTCCAAGTCTGGGGCACACGCACACGCTTCCCTTCCCTCCGTTGTGCTGTGGTGCCTGGAAAGAAAGTGGGTTTATTTGTTTGGCTCCTTTACAGCACCGACGCTCTACATGGAACAGGGGAAGCTTCCTCGAGAAGTTTTCATCATCCAGACATGCTGGGGGGTCCGGAGAGGGAAGGCTACGATTTCCCGGCAAACTGCAAGTCCTCGAGGAAGATTGTTGTTGCTAAAGCGGGGAAGAGCCAGCAGCTTCCCTAGGAGGCAACGTTTCCCTCTTCCAGGCCACTAAATATACCTCAATCGCATATGCAGAGGCCAGATCAGGGTGGGAAGAATGAAGTGGAAAATTAGGCAATTCCCTGGATGAAAACTGACCTTTATCAGAATTATAAATTAACTAGGGGGAAAGAAGCTTTATTTAAGCATATTCCAAGGCATCATTTTTTTTCAATTGTCCTCTCACTACAGATCAGTGATGGATCATTCTTATGAATGGGGTAAAGCCTTTGAAAATTATATCCCTCCTTGTGTGTTACTGTCTATCAGAGGCTATGTAGGAGGGAGTGAGGGAAGGAAGGAAGGAAGGAAGGAAGGAAGGAAGGAAGGAAGGAAGGAAGGAAGGAAGGAAGGAAGGAAGGAAGGAAGGAAGGAAGGAGATTGTAATTTGTGATTTGTAAGAACTTTAAAGCCTAGGTCTCCTTCTCTACCAAGACTTTTGCACCAAATGATGCTCCTTCATCATACAGAAATCTGGGACCATGTTTTCTGCCCCGTTAAAAAAAAAAAAAGAAGATCTGGTATGCAAGATGAATAGGAAATATAAACATATGCTGAGATGCTAGAAGAGACTTCAGATGTCTCTCCCTTCTTCTGCTTTCAGAATGTTTCTGTGACTGAAGTAGTCTTCATACTGTTGAGTTTGGACCAGACTAAGAAAGTACTTGTACTTGATGTACTTGATGTACTTGATGATGATGTACTTGAGGTCAAGAGTTCTAGAGGGGCTTAGAGTAATAAATCAAAATTGAATCAACTTCTATTAGAATAGAACTGTTTCTAGTCCTTTACCCATATAGTTCTTGTTAATGCATGGGAAGGAAAGCAGGTTGAAGAAGCCACTTTGAGCCTTCAAGAAAAGGGGACTTTTTTTTTATGTTTTATCTATGCAGGTTAACGCTGAATGAAGCAAAACTTTGTAAACAGAATGACTACATAAGGACAAGATCAGTGGCTCTGCCTATTTCCTTTCCTACATCAGCCTGGGCCCTGCTTCACTTTTCAATAATAATCTTAATTTAATTCTACATATTCTTCAACTAACTACTATTTACAAAGCATTTTTGCTATGCCAGTGGTGATAAAATTATGGGTAAGGCATGCTATCTGTTCATTATCCACTATTTATCCTTACTCCAATATAACCTGCTTTGAATACATTTATTTGAAAGTTTTATCCTCATTCGACTGTAGGTTCCTTAAGGGCAGGGACTGTCTTTTGCCTCCTTTTGGATTCTCCATGCTTAGCACAGTGTCTAGGATGTAGTAGGCATTCATAAATATTTATTGATTATTTCTATCATCCAGACGCTTACAGTTGAGGCAAGGAAATGGAGCACTGACAGGGGAAAAGTCACAAAGGAAATATATAGTTCTGACCTTGTCCTATTTTGTATAGGTTGATTGTAGAACACCACTCCCCAATATGGTGCCATCTGTAAATTTAATGAGCATGGTACTCTAAAAACAGTTCAAAGAGCCCTGAAGCTCAGAATGAGATGAGGATGGTATGCAAAGACAAGGACGATGAAAAGGGTTCTGTTATGTTGTTTTGTTTTGTTTGAAATGCTCCAGGGATTGATTATTAGCCCTGTGTTTTTTAATATTTTTGTCAAAGACCAGGATGAAGATGTAGATAGCACTACTTATCAAAAGACTGATAATACAAAGTTGGGACGTGTTAGGGATAATTAACATGCTGAATGACAGACTCAAAATTCAAAATTATTAATAACTACAGGTTAAAATATGAGATGAAATTTAACTGGGAGAGTCAATCAGTCAATAAGCATTTATAAAATGTTCACTATGAGTCAGGTATTGTGCTAAGAGCTGCTACAGATAGAAAGAAAAGTAAACCTTCAAAGAGCTCGTGTTCTTTTATTTTAGTCAATACACTTTTTTTAATTAAATTTTTACTATTAATATTCCAAATGTTTACAAATACAAAGAAACAAGCCTTCCCATACATAAAGAAAAGGGTATTATGCTAATGAAATCATAAATCTCATATGTTGAATTTACTTTTCTTCATATCTACATAATAAATACCAACCAAAAGTGTCCCACCCCCTCTCTGTTATCACATAGAATATCATCAGGGATGTCAACATGCTCATATAATTTAAGTCTTTCATGTTTTATCTTTCTGTTTACTTTCTGGTGTTCACACTCTCAGTTTATTCTTCCAGTATTAGTTCTGTGGCCGTGTGTGTATAATGTTCTCCTGGTTCTACTCATTTCAATGTTCATTATCTCATGTAGTTCTTTCCAGGTTTTTTTAAAAAAAATAAACTTGTTCAGCGTTTCTTATGGTATTCTTATTGTATTCCATCACAATCATATACCACAATTTGTTTAGACATTCCCCAATTGATGGGCATTTCCTCAGTTTCCATTTCTTTGTCACTACAAAGAGAACTGCTATAAAGATTTTGGAACATATGGGTTCTTTTGGTCTTTCCCTAATCTACTTGGGAAACAAGCCCAGCAATAGTGCTAAGGATATACAGTTTTATAACTCTCTGAGTATAATTCCAAATTGCTATCCAGAATGGTTGATCAGTTTGCAGCTCCAACAACAGTGCATTTCATTAGTGCCCCTGTTTTTCCACATCCCCTCCAGCATTTGTCATTTTGTCCTTTGATCATTTTAGCCAACCTGGTGGGTGTAAGGTGATATCTCAGAGTTGTTTTGGTTTGTATTTCTCTAATCAATAGGGATTTGGAGCATTTTTCACAAATATATATATATATATATATATATATATACATGGCTTTGATTTCTTCAACCAGACAATGTCTATTCATATCTTTTGCCAATTTATCAATTGGAGGAAAACATCTCATATTTAAATAGAATATACAACATGTAAATAGCTTGATATATTAAAGATATAGTGTATATGGAAGGTAAGCTCCAAGAGAAGGCATCAGTTGCTGGGAGACACAGAAAGGTTTCCCAAATAAGGTGGAATCTGACCGATTTAAAAGACAGTCATGGAAGGTAGGAAGTAGAGGTAAATATTCTAAACAGGAGAGATAGCTAACAAAGCACAGAGCACAGAGAGGATGTGTCCTATCCAGTAAAAAACAAAAAGGATAATGTAACTGAATCAGGGAAGCCCTGGGTCATTCTATAGAGATTACAGAATCTCAATATTTCAAGGTAGTTTAGCGGTTATCTTGTACAATACTTCTCTCATCATCTCGTCTATCTCATTTTACAGAGGAAGAAAAATAAGGCCCTAAAAGAAGAAAATATTTGCCTAAGGTCACATGGTAAGCCAATAGCCGCAATGGGGCTCAAACCCAGGTCTCTTGACTTCTAGTCTAGACCCTTTTAAGCAAAGACACACCCAAAAGTATCATTAAAATTCGTGTAAAAATCAGAGACTGAGCACACTTGAAACATTGCCACAAAACAGGCTAGGTAAATTATCAGACAGTAAGAGCATTAGAGAGAGTCATTAGGCAGTGAGGCCACAGAGAGTTAAACCATTGTCACTCTTGCACCTCCTAAAAAGGCCAAGAAATTAGAGTATAGCACAAAGAGGGATATCCTTTCCAAGAACTCAACCCTAGGCGTCACATTCAACATAAAAGGCAGGTTGCAAATGACCATTTATTATTTATTGTTAATTATTATCACTTTAAATTTTTTAAATGAATTACAAAAACAGTATAAGATAACACAAAATATTTTGAAGAGGAGAAAGTGATACTCAAATTGCAATTACAAAAGAACTTTTTTGAGTTTAATGGCATGAGCCCAACTGGCAGGCCAAGTAGACCTAAAAAGAGTAATTTTTTTTAACTAGAGTTTGCTACAACCATCATGAATTAACATGTTCACAAATTTGATAGAACGTGAGAAAACAATTCAGGATCAATATACAACAGTATGTGCAGTGTGTGTTGCCACAGTATGAACCACAAAAAGGAATGCTGTAACTACCAAGCAATATTCCTAAGAACAAGCATTCAACACCACCAAAAAAGAGGAAACTTGAGAAAACTACTAAAGACCCAAGGACACATTTGATGGCTATGTCAATATCTAACTGGTACACACAGTTGGGGACATGAATACCATATGGTCCAATTAAAAGCAATTTAAAAAATATGTGGAATGGAATCTGGAAAACAGAAGGATATTAGAAGTTGTAGCTTTCCTAAACCACAATTAAAAGCAAAAAGTTAAAAGGTTGAAATACGAAGAGTCAAAGCAGCACAAAAAAACCAACTATTTTAAATCAATCAAAAACTTGACTAGAGATGTTTGAGAAACAATGAAATCAGAGAAGAAATCTCAAGAAAGAGGATATGGTAAGTGATAAAAAGGAAGGGAGGAAGGGAGGAAGGAAGGAAGGGAGGAAGGAAGGGAGGAAGGAAGGAAGGAAGGAAGGAAGGAAGGAAGGAAGGAAGGAAGGAAGGAAGGAAGGAAGGAAGGAAGGAAGGAAGGAAGGAAGGAAGGAAGGAAGGAAGGAAGGAAGGAAGGAAGGAAGGAAGGAAGGAAGGAAGGAAGGAAGGAAGGAAGGAAGGAAGGAAGGAAAGATAAAAGGAAAGAAAGAAAAGAAAGAAAGAAAGAAAGAAAGAAAGAAAGAGAGAGAGAGAGAGAGAGAGAGAGAGAAAAGAAAAGAAAAGAAAAGAAAAGAAAAGAAAAGAAAAGAAAAGAAAAGAAAAGAAAAGAAAAGAAAAGAAAAGAAAAGAAAAAGACTGGAGCAGTTAAGTAGCACAGTGGATAGTATTGCAGACCTAGAGTTGGGAGGTTCTGGGTTAAAACCTGGCTTAGACACTTCCTGGCCATGTGTCCTTGGGCAAGTCACTTAACCCCTATTGCCCAACCCTTGCCTCTCTTCTATCTTAGAACTGATACTAAAACAGAAGGTAATGGACTTTTTTAAATGACAGGTCATCAATATAGTTTCAAGAAGTCCAACAAATGAAAACCAAAGTTGAATTAGATATGAAACTGAACGTTTGCACACTAATGAACAGAAAAAGGATACCAAAGAAAATGACAGAAATTCTACCTTCTCTGCAAAACTGGAAAGGAACAGAACCAAATAATACTTACATTTATTGGTTCAAACACTTCAAAGCTAATGAGTTGCTAACAATGCACTTTGCCAGCTTCCTCTTGCATACAAACTGGATCCCACCTTTCTTAATGGAAGACATCACTTATCTATCTTCTGCCAAAGGGTGATGGCACCAGAGATTCCTCCAAATCCAAGACAACTATGTTTATGAATTTTGTACAAAGCACTTGCAGCCCTGAACTTAAAATTCTACATGTAGCCAGATGTCTGTAAGGGTTGTTTGTATAAGATGAAGAAATTTACTTGTTCCAAAGGAGTCTCACCTTCTCCCCTCTGACTGCACCCTTTTAATGTGTTTTTGTCCGGTTATTCCCCTTCTCTTCCCTGGAGGTATGACCTGCTCTCTAGTCCTCACCCTTAAAGGGATTTCTCTGCCTTTGTGGAGATAACAATAGAGTGAAGAATTTCAGGTTCAGTTGTTTCAATCAGGTCTGACTCTTCATGCTGCCAATTATGGTTTTCTTGGCAAAGATACTGGAGTAGTTTGCCATTTCCTTCTCCAACTTATTTTATGGATGAGGAGACTGAGGCAAATAGGGTAAAGTGACTTATCCAGAGTCACACAGTTAGTGTCTGAATCTGGATTTGAACTCAGTTCTTCCTGACTCCAGGCTTGATGCTCTGTCCATTGTAGCCCCTGGCTGCCCGAGAAGAATTTCAGAATCAACAGCATAACTCTGCCCGTTTTTTAAAGCATGCATACTCTTTAGCCTAAAAGGGAAAAAAGTCCCCTCCCCATCCACATATCCACTGTGTTTTAGGAAGTTTTTAAATATAACAATCAATAAGATTCTCTGTCTCATGTAGTTACTCCCAGTTCAGACATATAGTGTTCTCTGACCCTTTCCCCTTACATCTGTATACCTTCCTTAGCCACTGTCCCCTGTCTTTTTGGCAGCTCCCTACATTCTCAAATAATGGAGCACAAAAGATCAGAAGCAGCAAACTTTATTTCGCTGGACTGGCTCACAGTCAGATAAATTTTCACCCTATAAGACTAAAGGAAAACAACTGATCTCTTGAAGACTCATCATAGTCCCTCTTCCATCATGGTTCACTAGTTAAAGGATACTCTTCTAGCCAAGAGAACTTTGCCTCCAGCATGCATTACTCCTTAGCAGAGACATCTGCTAAGGGTTACATCTATAAACAATAACAAGGAAACAATATTTTGGATGATGAGCAATAAAGTCCCAAGAGTATAAAAAAATGGACTCTGAATTTGGTAACTGTTAAACAAGCTTCCAGAAAGTGCAGGGGCATTTATATGGCTTTTATTGATTGTCACAAAGCCTTTGATTTGGGTCCACACTCATGGGTTATTTATGTACTTAAAAACATAAGGCCAACCCAAGTATAATGAGATGAATAGAACATTTTATGTTCACACAGAAAACTATTCACTAAAACTCATCGCTAGCACAATAATGTCAAGAGCAATGGGCACAAAACATGGCACCTCTTTCAGGGAGACCATTTTAAGCCACTTATAAGTGATGCCTAACTGTAAAGCTATCATCATCTCTGTACAATTGGGTAAGATTTCCAAGTTTCCATACCAAAATATCTTCTTTCTTTTAAAAAAAAACTTACTTTTCACCTTAGAAATGATACAATGTATGATTCTAAGGTAGAAATGGAGTAAGGGCTAGGAAATGGAGGTTAAGTGACTTGCCCAGAATTACTCATCGGGGAAGTGTCTGAATCCAGATTTGAACACAGGACCTCCTATCTCCAGACTTGGCTAAAACATCTTTATTCACTTGTTGTACATGGACGAGATCAAGTTATATGGCTATCCTGAAAAACACACTAAACAGCTTTTCCATCTCACAAGTTCTTTCTCCAGTGATATCAAAATGTCATTCAGATTTAATACATCCAAAATTCTTAACATACATCACAATAGAGATTAAAGACTTCAACTGTAAATCTAGAAGCTAAAGTGAACTAATAAATGAAGTTGATACTTCCACATACCGTGGGCTCCTCTAGACAAGACTAAGGGTACATAAAGCTATGAAGGTGAAAATATGGCAATGTGAACCAAGAGTCTTAGGATATCCTTAAGTCACTACTTAGTGGTAATGATACATTTAAACCAATCAATATCCAAACCAATCAAATCACTACAATATCAGTTTCAACATAACCTTTTGTAACCACAAAATGTGCCATAAAATATTTGGCAAAACAAAAATTCATGAAATATTAAAAATACACCTTTATTATTCATTTGTTTCAATCATACCTGACTCTGTGATCATATTTGGGATATTCTTAGCAGAAATACTAGGGTGGTCTGTCCTTTCCTTCTCCAGCTCATTTTACAAATGTGGAAACTAAAACAAATTGAGTTAAGTGACTTGCTCAGTGACATAGCTAGTTAGTGTCTGAGACCAGATTTGAACTCAGGAAGATGGATCTTCCTGACAATACACAGGGGCACTCTAATGTAGTTATAGAAAAATTAACATTTCCTTCAAAAAAGGAGCACGCTAAGGTTCACAAAGTGTTTTACAAATATTATTTCATTTGATCCTCACAACAACCCTGAAAGGTAAGTGCTAGTATCATCTCCATTTTACAGAAGAGGCAAAAAAAGAGATTCAATGATTTATAAGGTCACAAAGCTAGTAAATGTCTAAAATTAGATTTGAACTCAGGTCTTTCTGAATCCTAGTCCAGTACTCAATCCTCTACATTAATTATCTGCCTAGATATTCTCAAAGCACATGATAAACAGACTAAAAACTTAAAGAAACATCTTTGGAACAAGCCAACATTTTCCTTTATAAAGCAGTAAGTAACGACTGACAATCAACATAAGCCATTGGATCTGTTTGACTTAACCAGAAGTAAAGTGGTTAAGCTTCAGACGGTGCCTATGAAACAGCTATGACCTAAAATGGAAATCAAAAGACTCTCCCTCCAAAGACAAAATCTACATGAAATCCACTGATAATGTAAAGACAAAGTAACCTGGAAAAAATGGCTGAGTCCTATATATGTTTATAGAGACAGAAGAGTTTGTGAAGGTGGATCAAGCCTAGGTCTTTGCCACCAGAAATTATAAATGAGTTCTCTTCAAGGACCTGGGACTTAATGATCTATGTAGATTCTGAAAGGCAAATGGTAGAAAGTATGCAATATATCACTGCAGACCCTGAAAATGTAGCACTTACTGAATATCTAATAAACAAACCCAGGTGGCTATAAATGCTCTACTATCTTTCCCAAATTAATAGACCACAGATTCCTGTACTACAAAATGCATATGGAAAAACATCCTTGAGAAATCAACAAAAAAAGCTGCCCTAGAACAAGACTTGTATCCCAGACAGAACTATTGCACACAATTTCCTGAGCATAGCTCTGATTTGTAAACACTAAACAGCAACATTTTAAAAATAAATAGAACCACTGTAAATACTCATAATCTTCAAGCTGTGTAGAATGAAAAGCTTTCAAATTATAGAGACTCAGCAAAAGAAATAAAAATCATGTGGAAACCAACTGAGGTCCAGATCGTCTCTATTGACCCATCTGCCACTGGAAACTGTCCCAAAGATGTATTTGGTGAGTCTGTATAATAATAAAAAGTAGTTGTAGTATAGCTTTTAAATTTACAAATATTATCTCACTTTATCTCCACAAAAAAATCCCAGGAGGTAGATGTTATTATTGTGTGCATTTTAAATTTACCTCTACTAGATAAGGGACAAAAAGACTTGTACAAAAATATTCATAGCTGCGCTCTTTGTGGTGGCCCAAAACTGGAAAACGAGGGGATGCCCATCAATTGGGGAATGGCTGAACAAACTGTGTTATATGCTGGTGATGGAATATTATTGTGCAAAAAGGAATAATAAAGTGGAGGAATTCCATGGAGACTGGAACAACCTCCAGGAAGTGATGCAGAGTGAAAGGAGCAGAACCAGGAGAACATTGTACACAGAGACTGAGACACTGTGGTATAATGGAACGTAATGGACTTCTCCATTAGTGGTGGTGTAATGCCCCTGCACAATCTGCAGGGATCTAGGAGAAAAACACTATCCATAAGCAGAGGACAAACTGTGGGAGTGGAAACACCGAGGAAAAGCAACTGCCTGACTACAATGGCTGAGGGGACATGACAGAGGAAAGACTCTGAGCAAACACTCTGATGCAAATCCTAACAACATGGCAATGGGTTCGAGTCAAGAACACATATGATACCAGTGGAATCACGCGTCGGCCACGGGGGGTGGGAGGGAGGAAAAGAAAATTATCTTTGTCTTTAATGAAAAATGCATGGAAATGATCAAATAAAATACTATAAAAAAAAAGAAATCAAAGAAAGAGGGAAAAGACCCACATGTACAAAAAAATAAATAAATAAATAAATTTACCTCTACTGAGGTAGACAGACTGGCATTAACAAATGCCAGGCCAGATTTTAATGCAGGTCATCTAGCCTCTGGGTCCAATGCTCTATCCACTCAACTTCCTTATATAAGTTATCTCCCCATTAGAATATGAGCTCCTTGAGAGCAGGGATTGTCTTATTTTCTGTTCATATCCCCAACATTTAGCATGTACATTGCACACAATAAGCACTTTATACATTTATTTCTTTCTTTTGCAATCCAGGCTTCCCTTATAAGACTATTTAATCACAATTTTAAGTAAATATGAGGCTAGAATAATTCTGCTGTGAAATTGTGGGACTCACTCATGCCACTACTAGGGTTTCATACCTCAAGGAAGTCAAAGACAGAGTGAAAGATCCCACATACTCAACAGTATTTATCGCAACACTTTTTGTAGCAGAAAAAAAGAATTAAATGAGTGCCCATCCATTGGGGAATGTCCAAACAAGTCCTAGTAAATGAATGTAATGGAATATTATTCTGCTATAAGAAACAACAAATGTGAAGGACTCAGAAATACTTTGAACAACTTGTATGAACTGATGCAAAGTAAAAAAAAAAGAGAGAAGAATTTATATGTTGATCACAATACATAAGGCATAAAAAAGATAACATTCAAAGATTTCAAAACTCTGCTTAATAGAGCTGTGACTTAAGAGGACTGAAGCATGCTTCCCTTCTCTCAAGAGATGGACAGTAATAATCGAACGTAATGGACTTCTCCATTAGTGGCGGTGTAATGTCCCTGAACAACTTGCAGGGATCCAGGAGAAAAAAACACCATTCATAAGCAAAGGATAAACTATGGGAGTGGAAACACCGAGAAAAAGCAACTGCCTGAATACAGAGGTTGAGGGGACATGACAGAGGATAGACTCTAAATGAACACTCTAATGCAAATACTATCAACAAAGCAATGGGTTCAAATCAAGAAAACATCTAATGCCCAGTGGACTTACGCGTCGGCTATGGGGGGTGGGGGTGGGGGAGGAAAAGAAAATGATCTATGTCTTTAACGAATAATGCTTGGAAATGATCAAATAAAATATATTTAAAAAAAAAGAGATGGACAGTAGACTATAGGTGTGCAATGAGACTCACATTGCAAGGGATACATTGTCAGACATTGCCAGCTAATATGTTGAGTTGTTTTGCTTAACTATACTTTTTTGGTTATAAGGAAGAGTACTGGGGAAGGATGGGGGAAATCATTGAGAAGTGACAGTAATATGTAATAAAGAGCATCAATAATGAGAGAGAAGGGAAGGGAAGACAAGGGAAAAGAGAGAGAGAGAGAGAGAGAGAGAGAGAGAGAGAGAGAGAGAGAGAGAGAGAGAGAGAGAGAGAGAGAGAGAGAGAGAGAGAGAGCACAATGGAAAAAAAAACAAAGAAATCATGGGCTAGACCCTTATTTACTTCACAAAGACTCTCTGGAACTCCTCCTTTCTTAACAAGAAGAAGAACTATGGAAATTAACTTCAGCCTCCATCCCACCCCCACACCCAACAAATATTTCAAAACTTGGTATCATTTGCATCTTTTTCTATCCAGAGATCATCCATCTCATGGCTTAACGTGATGAGATGATGCTGGAGGACATTATTATTTCATGTTTCTATTCTGAGGAAGATGTCTCTCTTCAACTTAACTACTAGCTGACAAAAATAATGTTGAACATCTGCAAGAGATAAAACAACTTGAATCCAATTTCCTTTCACATAGATTAAGAGCCCCATTCTCCTGTCACTTATGTAGCATATAACTCAGATTTTTTTAAACAATATTTAAATGAGAGGCTAGTTTTTTAGGCTTGTCATACGAATGATATAAATTTTTTATTCTGTCCCTTCCACTGATGTTATAGATCTAGGAGACCTTAGCACAAGGCAGCAAACCAGGAAAGTAAAAAGGAGTCACTTCAGGATTGAAGAAGGATAGACTGGATAAAAGGCAGAAACCACAAAGAAATCACTTTCAAGAAAATACATAAGTAAATGTAGTGGTAAAGAGATAAGCCTCAAAATGAGACTTGCCCCCAACGAGCAATTGAGAGAGCCTTCTGTACATGTCAGAGTCCGAAACACATACATAGTATAATGAGCTGGACAAAGCACAGAGGTGCAGGCCTGTAGGCATGCCAGTACCTGCACCTGAGTCTCCACCATCTCTTCCTGGAAAACATGTCAGCGTTGATAAAGTACAGTGTGCATCACCGGCATCATCTGTCTATGCCTCACTCACAGAAAGAACAGAAGCCCTGACTGTTCTGGTTTAAGAGGAAAGGGAGAAGGAAGTCCTTATTGCTGGAGTCATACAGAATGAAAAGCCATGATTTCAGATATGAAGAATAGATTTATTTACTGGCTAAGGAGAAGTTAAGTGCTAGGAAAAGCTATTGAAAATCAGGCTCTGACTAACTTTCAGTGATGTCCTCAGTATTACTTTATACTATTTCTGTTACCAAAAACCTCACTTTTGAAGTTAAAACTTGAGTTCTATAAAGTCTTCCTTAAAGCGCGGTTTCATTTTCAGTTGGTGCAGAACAAAATAATTCAACAAATATTCAACATTTTTTGGATGAAAGTATATATGGAATGCTTATTAAAGTTTTAGATGACATGAAACTGGGAGAGAGAGAAAAATAATACCCTCAATAACAGCTTTAGGAACCAAAAGAGATCTTAACAAGCTGGAACTGCAGGGAAGAAGCTAAAGGTGAAATTTTATAAACATAAATGTAAAGTTCCACATTTCAGATTTTAAAAATCAACTATATGAGATAAAAAGGTCCAGCTAGAAAATAGTCATTGTGAATAATCCCTGGGAAGTTTAGTTAATTGCAAGCTCCATATAGGTCAGTGTTGTGCTTTAAAAGTCAAAAAAAGTGGAAATGTAAGTTGAATTAATAAAAATTGAACTTTATGGAAGAGATTCTCCCACTTGGAGTACTAAGTGCCACATTTTGGAAGGAATGTCAACAAGATTCAGAGAAGGAAAACTAGCCTTTGGGGGGAACTGAAAACATTGTCATAAAAATCAGTAAAAGATAGTTGAGAGGTTTAGCTCAGAAAAGAAGAATGCACCATGAGTAAAAAAGGGAGTGTGTGATCACGATCTTCAAATATTTAAACAGTTATCATATGGAGAAAGAATTGGACTTGTTCTACTTGGTCTCAGCAGTCAGAACTAGGACCAGTAAGTGAATGTTACAGGGAGCCAGATTTCAGTTCAAAATAAGGGAAAACGCCCTTAATTGAACAGCAATTGGAGCTGTCCAAAAGTAGTACTGCTCCTAGAAATAACGTGTTTTTCATCACTAAAGATTTCCAAATGAAGAATGAATGGTCAGTGGTCTTCGGTGTTGCAGAAAGAATTCATTAGTTTGAGAGCAGTTGGACTAGATGGCCTTAAATGTCTTGTAGTGGGATCTCTGAGGCAGATTATGAGCATCTTCATCCACAAAATTCCCAATCGCTTTCTGGTACTGGACTGATTTACACCTCCACCAAGAATATAGTAGTATATATGTCTTTTTGCAGGCCTCCAGCATTAACTATTCCTATCTTTTGCCATTTTTGCAAATATGCTGAATATAAGAAGAAGTCTAGGGGTGTTTTCATTTGAATTTCTCTTCTTTTTAGTGATTGGGAGCTTTCTTCATATGGTTGCCAATAGTCTATGTTTCTTCTTTGGGAAATTTTTTTTCCTATATCCTTTGACCAATCATTCACTGAAGAATTACTCTTGCTCTTACATATATTTATTAGTTACAAATCTATGTAATAGAGGGGATGAGTGAAAGGAGGGAGAGGAGAGAGGGGAAAGGAGACTGAAGGGATTGTTTTCTTCCTCTGTTAATTGTGGGGAGAAGTAAGTCAGTTCCTGTCTCTTTGGGAAAAGTATGACTCCACAGGGGTGTTATCTGGGAGATGGAGGACAGAAGACTGAAGAGGGGTTTGGTCAGTGAGATGGCACTGTGCCTCTCTCAGAGGAGTGAAGGCCCTTGAGGTCAGAATTGTCCTTGTGCGACAAGGTGACCCTTTTGTGATTTCCATGTCCCTAGGGCATCAACAGTCATCCCCCAAGGGTTTAGATATGACTAGCTGCTAAGGAAAAAGTGATGGCTTCCTTGGGCAGAGATACTGAATCTCAGAGGTTGGACTTGACCTCCCTCTCTGTGAGAGCCTAATCTCCCTGCTTGATCCTTAAGACAAACCCAAACTGAGAGCCTAGATATCTTCAAACAATTTATTGAAGTTATTTGGGGCAAGTGATGGTAAAAGCGTGAGGGGAAAGGAAAATGGGTTAAAGGGAGTCTTCAAAGCTGCCCCCCTTGCAGATTGGCTTTCAAAAGTTTTTTTGTGCCTTGGCCTCTTCCCTTGCCAACTGCTTCTTAATCTTATTCTTATGGTTAACTAATGCTATAGTACAAGTCAAGGAACAAAGTAAGGGAAAGATAGAGACCCTACAGGGTTAGGGTTCAGAACTCTCAGTATCCTCTTTGCCCCTCCTCCATTGCTGCTTAACTGATCTCTCCATGAGACTAGCCTCTCTCCTAAATGCAGAATCTCTCTTCCCTTACTTTACATATACCTTAGATAACAAACCCTTGTCAGAGATATTTAAAGATTTTTCCCAATCAACAACTTCCCTTCTTATTGTAGCTCCATTGATTTTGTCAAGATCAAAGCTTTTTAATTTCAACCAACTGAAATTATTGATTTTCTCTTTGGTAATCTTTCTTGGTTGAAAACTTTCCCCCCAGCCATAGCAACAAGAGAGACCTGATATGATTTTCTTCTGTTTTTTTCAATACTGAGGTTCAGTGTTCAATTTGAATTTTTTGTGGTATATGATGTATATTTGTTTTTTCTATAAAGTGCACATATGGTGAAGGTGGGGGAGAACAAGTGGTCATCTGGCTATATAAAGATATCCAAGATATCTCACTATGACCTAAATGCAAAGAAAGGTATTTAGAGGAAGATTCCCACTTTGGTGTATATTTTAACTGTTCTGCCTTGCAAAGCTGTATATGCAAAGATATTTTTGTTTAAAGATGAGTAGAAGAGGGAAGGCAAACAAAGCCATGGTGCTTTTCCCATCTAATAGTTCCATTTTAAATGATTCTTATTAGAAGAAGCAGGGAATCATAGGTTACAGGCTGAAGGAACTTCAAGGATCCCATGAAATGCTTTGCCCAGAGTCACAAAGAAGGTAGATTCCAAATGCTGACTCCATGCAGATTCAGAACTCTCTTAATTCTCTCTTCTATAAATTCTATAAACAACTGCACATACCTCACTGTCATTCCTTTATTCATTGATATAGCAGAATAGAATACTGGATTTGGAGTCCAAGAACTCCAACTCGAGTCCTGACTCTGCCCATTAGAAGCTATGCAATACATTTTTGGGACCTCCCCAGGTAAAATACAAACTATAATTGAAGCATTCATAGTATGTCAATTAACTCTTCCATTTTTATTTATTGATCAGGTCCTAAGTCTATAGCACAATCACTTGAACCAAGCAGATCACTCACTTCACTTTTCCAGACCTAAAATTTCTTTCCCAAGTGCAAATCCAAAACATATGATTCATTCATTTTCATGGACTATGCTAAAAACACAGAAGTGCAAACTGATGAATTAATGAACTGAACAAGTTAGAGGACTCAAAGAGTTTACAGTCTAACATTAAGAACCACTGCTGAGGTCAACGGAGCTTGGGCTCTATGCTTACTCATTTCTCCCTAAGAAATGACCTCTCTGGAACCAGGTACATCATTCCATACCAAGTTCAGTCTACGGAGATTGGCCTTTAATGAGGGAGGTTAAATCCCTTTTCTAATACTCAGAAACTCATTACATCTTCCATCCCAGCACTTCAGGTAAAACTGACTAAAGTTTTGGTTTGGGCTAATAAAGCTTCCTCAAAAGAGAAGAGTAAAAAGGTTCTTGATTTACAATATGAATTAGGTAAGAGACAAACATTTACTTTCTACATAAAAAAGAACCAAAATACAGATAGACAAAAAAAATTAAAACAAGTTTCAGCAACTTAACTTTTTAGTTATAGTCTCCCAAAAGGATGACATTCAAATATTCCAGAAACTAATGTCTATTTTCCCTACTATACAGATATGCCAAACACAGAATAATCCTGTTTGCAGTAAAAAGCTGATAAAGAACCTGTAGTGAGTCAGAAGTCTTGCTCATTCTCAGACTCCTTCATGGAGTCTGGCCTTGCTGACCTGTCCATCACAAACTTTGTGAGAAGCAGCCTAAGTTGGATTAAACTAGCCTGGAGGTCAGCCATTACTACCAAGCATCTTGAAATACCTTGCTTTGTGTTCCACCTGTCCCTGGTAGACTGCCTATTTCTCCCCAAACTACTCTTTGAGGTTTGAAATAATATATTGTCTTAATTCCTTTTGGGTTGTGGGGTCTCCATTTTGGATTCTTCCAGAATTTATGTCTGAACTTTCCTTTAAAAAAAACCCTTTGCAGATAAACTATGGGACTGGAAACACCGAGGAAAAGCAACTGCCTGTTACAGCAGTTGAGAGGACATGGCAGAGGAGAGACTCTAAACGAAACTCTAATGCAAATATTGACAACATAGAAATGGGTTTGAATCAAGAACACATGTGACACCCAGTGGAATCACACGTCGGCTATTGGGGGTGGGGGGGAGGAAAAGAAAATGATCTTTGTCTTTAATGAATAATGCCTGGAAATGATCAAATAAAATATAATTTAAAAAATAAATAAATAAAATTACCTTTAAAAAAAACCCTTTGCCTTCTGTCTTAAAATAAATAAAAAGTATCACTTCTAAGGCAGAAGAGCATTAAGGGATTGACAATTGGGATTAAGTGAATTGCTCATGGTCACATAACTAGGAACTGTCTGAGGCTAGATTTGAATCCAGGATGTCCCATCTCCCACCTGGGCTTTCTATCCAATAAGCCAGCTAGATGTCCCTAACTTTCTCATTTAGTAAATAATCTTTTTAACTCAACCAGTATTCCTCTATATTTGAGGGATGAGTTTTTCACAATTGACAATACTTAAATCTCATCAAAACATAAAGCAGTTTTCAGGACTATTAAAAAGGCATTTTGCACTTCACCTCAGCTTTGCCTTCCCTCAAAAGTCCACATCTTCTGGCAAACCAGACCAAAACTTGAGACCATCACTTCATTTGTGGCTGTCTGCTCCAAGAGTGCTAGAATAATTTCTGAGGACTCCTTCCTGGGCCACTTATCAATCTAGTCCAAAAGGACTCATGCCATTTGGCTCTCTCAAACTCACTGGATTGACTCCAAATCAGGAACACCCATCTCATTAGTTATGAATTAATGGATTCACCTAAGACCAGGAAAAAACTACAAATACAAAAAATGCATCTCAAAACCCAGGCTAAGCAGAATATATCCTTTAGATGTCATATGTGTTTATGGCAACATAAGGACAGGGAATAAGAGAAGTCACTCTTTTTCCCTCACAGGAAGCCACTTTGAAACCATCCTACCAGGATTTGCAGCTGTGAGAGTACTGAAGGCGATTCTCCAGCTCTCCCCATTCAGGAAGCAATAAAGCATTGCTTCTTCACCTTAAGGACAAACCCTCTTTAACACTGATCTAGACTTCCGGTTAAGATGGTGGCTTAGAGAAAGCTGAAGTTCAGATCTCCGGAAAACCCTTCCCCACCGATCTCAAACTAGAAGCTCCTAAGGCGCCGAAATTCAAAACGATCAACAGCACAGACCCTGGGAACCCTCCTCCTGGACCTGGACCCGGTTCAAAAGGTACGGCTCCCCTTAAAAGCCAGAACCCGAGATCCCTCGGACCTCAGGGGTAGGAGCGCAGAGTCCAAGGCTCCCGGAAGCGGCAGCCGTGCCGGGCTCAGAGAGCAGGGTCTGAGGAACAACAACCCTCAGGGTCTTCTACCCAAGTCCCAGTCCGGGTGAAAGTTACTGCCTGGGGCTTCCGCTGCAAAGAGCCCGTCGGTCAAAGAGCTGGTCGGTCCGGGTGAAAGTTACTGCCTGGGGCCTCCGCTGCAAAGAGCCGCTTGGTCCGGGTGAAAGTTACTGCCTGGGGCCTCCGCTGCAGAGAGCTGGTCAAAACAACAGCAACCCTCAGGGCGGGCAAGACAGCCTCACGGGCTGGATCCTGCTATCCAAGTCTCAGTGAAAGTCTGTGCTCTCGGAGCTTGGGGAAGCTGCAGCCCATCCCCCCGCAGGCCGACGAAACAGCCTCACGGCCAGGGATTCTGAAGGCAACTTCCGGAAATCGAGCCAGGGGGAGAGTGTGGCCTCGTGGTCCGACCCTTCCATTCCAGTTCCAGTGAGGCATATTCAGTTTAACTCAGGGAACACTCATAGAACCAACATCTGCCCAGGACTAAAGCCTCTGATCACCAGACAAAGACAAGAAAAGACAATCCTCCACGTTCAGAGATGACAAACTCCACAGAAGCACAGAAGCCCCAAAATACCAAGAAAAATAAGAAGAAAGGGGCGACTCTGGACACATTCTATGGAGCCAAAATACAAAATACAGAGCAGATAGAAGAAGATATACAAGAAAATTCTCCAAAATCTTCCAAAGGAAATAGAAACTCTCCACAAACCCATGAAGAATTTGAATCAGAAAGGACCAAAAAGATGGAAGCCCTCTGGGAGGAAAAGTGGGAAATGATGCAAAAGAAATTCACGCATCTACAAAACCAGTTTGACCAAACTGTAAAAGAAAACCAGGCTTTAAAGCAAGAACTAGTAAAGCAAAGCCAAAACACCAAGAAATTAGAAGAGAACATAAAATATCTCACCGACAAGGTGATAGATCTGGAAAACAGGGGGAGAAGAGAAAATTTAAGAATAATTGGACTCCCAGAAAAGCCAGAAATAAACACCAAACTGGACATGGTGATACAAGGTATAATCAAAGAAAATTGCCCAGAGATTCTAGAACAAGGGGGCAATACATCCACTGACAGAGCTCACAGAACACCTTCTACACTAAACCCCCAAAAGACAACTCCCAGGAATGTAATTGCCAAATTCCAAAGCTATCAAACAAAAGAAAAAATCCTACAGGAAGCCAGAAAAAGACAATTTAGATATAAAGGAATGCCAATCAGGGTCACACAAGACCTTGCAAGTTCTACGCTGAATGATCGTAAGGCATGGAACATGATCTTCAGAAAGGCAAGAGAGCTGGGTCTCCAACCAAGAATCAGCTACCCAGCAAAACTGACTATATACTTCCAAGGGAAAGTATGGGCATTCAACAAAATAGAAGACTTCCAACTTTTTGCAAAGAAAAGACCAGAGCTCTGTGGAAAGTTTGATACCGAAAATCAAAGAGCAAGGAATACCTGAAAAGGTAAATATTAAGGAAAGGGGAAAAATGTTATCTTCTTTTACTCAAACTCTCTTCTATAAGGACTACATTTATATCAACCTATGTATACTAATATGTGGGGAAAATGTAATGTATAAATAGGGGGTAAAGAAAGACCAAATAGAATAATGGTTCTCACACAAAGATTCACAGGGGAAGGGGAGGGGAAGAAAACTCCTATAAGAAGGAGAGGAAGAGAGGGGGGGGGGTTTACTTAAACCTCAATCTCAGGGAAATCAACTCTGAGAGGGAAAAACATCCAGATCCATTGGGATCTTGAATTCTATCTTACCCAACAAGGGTAAGGAGAAGGGAAAACCAAGGGGGGGAGGGGGAGAGGGAGAACAAAAAGGGAGGGAAAGAGAGGGGGGAGGGGGAGGGAACAAAAAGGGAGGGACTAAAAAGGGAAACATCAAGGGAGGGGACAAGGGGGACTGATTCAAAGTAAATCACTGGACTAAAAGGTAGAGCCGAAGAAGAAAAGGTTAGAATTAGGGAAGGCTATCAAAATGCCAGGGAGTCCACAAATGACAATCATAACTTTGAACGTGAATGGGATGAACTCACCCATAAAACGTAGACGAATAGCTGAATGGATTAGAATCCAAAACCCTACCATATGTTGTCTTCAAGAAACACACATGAGGCGGGTTGACACCCACAAGGTCAGAATTAAAGGATGGAGTAAGACCTTCTGGGCCTCAACTGATAGAAAGAAGGCAGGAGTGGTAATCATGATATCTGATAAAGCCAATGCAAAAATAGACCTGATCAAAAGGGATAGGGAAGGTAATTATATTTTGTTAAAAGGGACTCTAGACAATGAGGAAATATCATTAATCAACATGTATGCACCAAATAATATAGCACCCAAATTTCTAATGGAGAAACTAGGAGAATTGAAGGAAGAAATAGACAATAAAACCATACTAGTGGGAGACTTAAACCAACCATTATCAAATTTAGATAAATCAAATCAAAAAATAAATAAGAAAGAGGTAAAAGAAGTGAATGAAATCTTAGAAAAATTAGAATTAATAGACATATGGAGAAAAATAAATAGGGATAAAAAGGAATACACCTTCTTCTCAGCACCACATGGCACATTCACAAAAATTGACCATACATTAGGTCACAGAAACATAGCACACAAATGCAAAAAAGCAGAAATAATGAATGCAGCCTTCTCAGATCACAAGGCAATAAAAATAATGATTAGTAATGGTACATGGAAAACCAAATCTAAAACCAATTGGAAATTAAACAATATGATACTCCAAAACCGTTTAGCTAAAGAAGAAATCATAGAAACAATTAATAATTTCATCAAGGAAAATGACAATGGCGAAACATCCTTTCAAACCTTTTGGGATGCAGCCAAAGCGGTAATCAGAGGCAAATTCATATCCCTGAAAGCTCATATTAACAAACAAGGGAGAGCAGAGATCAATCAATTGGAAATGCAATTGAAAAAACTCGAAAGCGATCAAATTAAAAACCCCCAGCAGAAAACCAAATTAGAAATCCTAAAAATTAAGGGAGAAATTAATAAAATCGAAAGTGATAGAACTATTGATTTAATAAATAAGACAAGAAGCTGGTACTTTGAAAAAACAAACAAAATAGACAAAGTACTGGTCAATCTAATTAAAAAAAGGAAGGAAGAAAAGCAAATTCACAGCATTAAAGATGAAAAGGGGGACAGCACCTCCAATGAGGAGGAAATTAAGGCAATCATTAGAAATTACTTTGCCCAATTATATGGCAATAAATACACCAATTTAGGAGAAATGGATGAATATATACAAAAATACAAACTGCCTAGACTAACAGAAGAGGAAATAGAATTCTTAAATAATCCCATATCAGAAATTGGAATCCATCAAGCCATCAAAGAACTTCCTAAGAAAAAATCCCCAGGGCCTGATGGATTCACCTGTGAATTCTATCAAACATTCAGAGAACAGTTAACCCCAATACTATACAAACTATTTGACATAATAAGCAAAGAGGGAGTTCTACCAAACTCCTTTTACGACACAAACATGGTACTGATTCCAAAACCAGGCAGGTCAAAAACAGAGAAAGAAAACTATAGACCAATCTCCCTAATGAATATAGATGCAAAAATTTTAAATAGGATACTAGCAAAAAGACTCCAGCAAGTGATCAGAAGGATCATTCACCATGATCAAGTAGGATTCATACCAGGGATGCAGGGCTGGTTCAACATTAGGAAAACCATCCACATAATCGACCACATCAACAAGCAAACTAGCAAGAACCACATGATTATCTCAATAGATGCAGAAAAAGCCTTTGATAAAATACAACACCCATTCCTATTAAAAACACTAGAAAGCATAGGAATAGAAGGGTCATTCCTAAAAATAATAAACAGTATATATCTAAAACCAACAGCTAATATCATCTGCAATGGGGATAAACTAGATGCATTCCCAATAAGATCAGGAGTGAAACAAGGATGCCCATTATCACCTCTACTATTTGACATTGTACTAGAAACACTAGCAGTAGCAATTAGAGAAGATAAAGAAATTGAAGGCATCAGAATAGGCAAGGAGGAGACCAAGTTATCACTCTTTGCGGATGACATGATGGTCTACTTAAAGAATCCTAGAGATTCAACCAAAAAGCTAATTGAAATAATCAACAACTTTAGCAAAGTTGCAGGATACAAAATAAACCCACATAAATCATCAGCTTTTCTATATATCTCCAACACAGCTCAGCAGCAAGAACTAGAAAGAGAAATCCCATTCAAAATCACCTTAGACAAAATAAAATACCTAGGAATCTATCTCCCAAGACAAACACAGGAACTATATGAACACAACTACAAAACACTCGCCACACAACTAAAACTAGACTTGAACAATTGGAAAAACATTAACTGCTCATGGATAGGACGAGCCAATATAATAAAAATGACCATCCTACCCAAACTTATTTATCTATTTAGTGCCATACCCATTGAACTACCAAAATACTTCTTCACTGATTTAGAAAAAACCATAACAAAGTTCATTTGGAAGAACAAAAGATCAAGGATATCCAGGGAAATAATGAAAAAAAACACATATGATGGGGGCCTTGCAGTCCCAGACCTCAAACTATATTACAAAGCAGCAGTCATCAAAACAATTTGGTACTGGCTAAGAAACAGAAAGGAAGATCAGTGGAATAGACTGGGGGAAAACGACCTCAGCAAGACAGTATACGATAAACCCAAAGATCCCAGCTTTTGGGACAAAAATCCACTATTCGATAAAAACTGCTGGGAAAATTGGAAGACAGTGTGGGAGAGACTAGGAATAGATCAACACCTCACACCCTACACCAAGATAAATTCAAAATGGGTGAGTGACTTAAACATAAAGAAGGAAACCATAAGTAAATTGGGTAAACACAGAATAGTATACATGTCAGACCTTTGGGAGGGGAAAGGCTTTAAAACCAAGCAAGATATAGAAAGAATCACAAAATGTAAAATAAATAATTTTGACTACATCAAACTAAAAAGCTTTTGTACAAACAAAACCAATATAACTAAAATCAGAAGGAAAACAACAAATTGGGAAAAAATCTTCATAGAAACCTCTGACAAAGGTTTAATTACTCATATTTATAATGAGCTAAATCAATTGTACAAAAAATCAAGCTATTCTCCAATTGATAAATGGGCAAGGGAAATGGATAGGCAGTTCTCAGATAAAGAAATCAAAACTATTAACAAGCACATGAAGAAGTGTTCTACATCTCTTATAATCAGAGAGATGCAAATCAAAACAACTCTGAGGTATCACCTCACACCTAGCAGATTGGCTAACATAACAGCAAAGGAAAGTAATGAATGCTGGAGGGGATGTGGCAAAGTAGGGACATTAATTCATTGCTGGTGGAGCTGTGAACTGATCCAACCATTCTGGAGGGCAATTTGGAACTATGCCCAAAGGGCGACAAAAGAATATCTACCCTTTGATGCAGCCATAGCACTGCTGGGTCTGTACCCCAAAGAGATAATGGACACAAAGACTTGTACAAAAATATTCATAGCTGCGCTCTTTGTGGTGGCCCAAAACTGGAAAACGAGGGGATGCCCATCAATTGGGGAATGGCTGAACAAACTGTGGTATATGTTGGTGATGGAATACTATTGTGCTCAAAGGAATAATAAAGTGGAGAAGTTCCATGGAGACTGGAACAACCTCCAGGAAGTGATGCAGAGCGAGAGGAGCAGAACCAGGAGAACATTGTACACAGAGACTAATACACTGTGGTATAATCGAACGTAATGGACCTCTACATTAGGGGCGGTGTAATGTCCCTGAACAACTTTCAGGGATCCAGGAGAAAAAAAAACACCATTCATAAGCAAAGGATAAACTATGGGAGTGGAAACACCGAGAAAAAGCAACTGCCTGAATACAGAGGTTGAGGGGACATGACAGAGGATAGACTTTAAATGAACACTCTAATGCAAATACTAACAACAAAGCAATGGGTTCAAATCAATAAAACATCTAATGCCCAGTGGACTTACGCATCGGCTATGGGGGGTGGGGGGAGGAAAAGAAAATGATCTATGTCTTTAACGAATAATGCTTGGAAATGATCAAATAAAATATATTAAAAAAAAACACTGATCTATTATAGATACAAGAGAATAATTACAAAGCAGGATATAAGCGATGGATGATATTCATATATATATATATATATATATATATATATATATATACTACTTCTATAAGAGAATGGGAATGTGGAAAGTGATCAGAGCCGGATTAGGCATGGGGGGATCTAAGATGCAGAAGATTTGGATTAAAAATCAACTATTGTAGCCCCCTCACTTTACAGATGAGGAATCTAAGTCTCAGAGAGGAGATGGAGTTCTTAGAGTAGGTTTGTCATAGTCGAGTCTGGAAAATTATTTAACATTCATCACTAGTCCTTTAGCACCACATGCTGAAGTTGAGCAGGTTGTTAGTGGCGTTCCTCTTCTTCCATCTCGATGGCTAATAATACAAGCATAGGGAGTGGGTCATATTTCCTTTAGGGACTACTATTATAACCAGCCTGGGTGTGTAATGTAAAGAGCAGAAATGAAAGATGAAAACTCACCCATTCACACCTCTAAAAATGTAGGTTAACAAACTAGAAACACTAGTCACATTGCCAGTTAAGACACATAAAATCCATTCATTCTTACAACCCAACTCATGAGATAAATGAGAACACTCGATCATGTCATCTACTGTGTTTTTAATAATGTCCTTGTAGGCTGAAGACAAACCTATATGGGTGGATTTGCCAATTTTTTTGTTTTTCATTTTTGAAAAATTTGGCTGTGGGAAGAAATTTCATGAAAATCCTTGAATCTTGTGCCATTGTGCAGATTTCATAGCATTTGCCATCAGAAAGGAGACTCAGCTACATTCTGCCTTTGTCAGGTGGTTAGGGGGTTGCATCTAGGACTCTCATTCATTCTTCTCCTATGATCTTCTGAATCAAGGGGCACAAGCTTCCAAGGAGAAGGAAGTTCACTCTAAAGGAGAACATATAGTAATCAGGAGGCAGACAGGACAAATATTCTTCTTTTTCAGCAAACATGTGACTTGGTCACCATGCCCCATTTTCTCTAGCAGAATCAAGAGTTCCTAATGAAATAAGAAATTAAAAAAAAAAACTCTCAAAGCCACAAGAAATAGATGATGGCAAAAGCCTCTTCTTCCTCTTTCCAATTTCTTCCACTAGCCTGAGCCTGGAAATTCCAGAGTGGAATATAAGCGAGAGCTCCTTCATTCCCAGACATTCCTGAGAGTTTTCCAAATTCCAATACCAAAACCTCACCAACCATGTTTGCTAGGTTAACTAATGAAGGCAACTGAACCAATGCCTACCTAACTACAGACTGAGTGTGCTTGCTTTAGATTTAAAAGTCCTGATTACTTAGAAGCATGGCATTTCATTTTTGTTTGTCTTTTAAAATCATGTTTCTGGGAAATTTCATGGCAATAACAAGATGGTATCAGAGCTAGTATAAAAGCATTTATGGGATCGAGTCTAAGCTAGAGAGGAACTTAGAAATTTATCTAGCCCCGAGGTTGTTAAAGTTTTTTGTGTCATGGCCCCCTTCAGTCTGGTGAAGACTATGTACTCTTCTTCAGAATAATGTTTTTAAATCCATAAAAGAAAACACAATGGACAACAAAGGAAATTATCATATTGAAATATAGTTATAACAGAAGTCTGGTGCATGTGCAGATCCCCTCAGTTTGCTAAGATGATGGCGTCCACATAGATGACCCTAGGGAGATGCTTTAGTAGGATCATGAGGACAAGAGTACAAGTGATATTCTTGATTTACCATGTGACCAGGAAGACTTTTTTTCCAATGGCTGTGAAGTCAGAACTATGGGTGTCTTCAAAAAACCTGAACACTAGACATGGCATTGGTCTGGGAGAGAAAGGCAACTTCTTCCTTCAAGGGTAGGTAAAATCATGGGAGAACTTCAAGCCTTCCTCCTCTCCCTCCCTCACAAATTTCTTGTGGCCCCTGAGAAATGGTCTTTGAAATTCATTCTTTTCTATTCTAGTTGTTAGAATTAGAGACTCCAATCTGAGAGAGGAGCATGAGTCACAAAGATCCAGGAATCTAAGAATCAGACAGCATGTTGCAACTAGACCAGTATTAATATCCTAGGAAGTAAGAGTCTGGGTCTCCAATCCAATACAAGGTAGCATTGATGCAACCTTTGAACTTCCTTTGGTGGGACCAAATGCAATGTATGAAATGAGCTAAGTTGGGAGCCTAATATCTTCTGCCCCATGAGATAGTATTGAGGAAATTATGAAGCCCCCCCCCCAAGATGTTGAGGGAAACATTTGGACCTTTGTTCTTGCAGCATCTATGAAGTGAATATCCCTTTGTAAGAGGTAATCAGTTAAGTGACAAAAATGGAACTGGAGTGCTGGTCATTGGCCCTCTAATAATAGGGAACTTGAGCTGAAGATAGAGAAAAAGTCACACATAAACCCCTTCAGGTACCCTATGTAAGAGAGAGAAAATCAGATCCAGCAATGCAAAGGAACAGCCCAAGCGGGGGAAGGGCAAGAAGACTCAAGATTCCAGAAAGGAACAGAGGAGCTGAAGGAAATGGAAACTGTCAGATCACTTCTTGTGAGCTCTCCTGGAGTGGACGGTGTGAGAAGAGGATCTCTGAGACAGAAGATCCCTCTGAACTTAGACTACCTTCCAGTGAACCTTAAATCTCTCTGGTTCCAGCTGAAGACAAAAAAAAAAGTAGACTGGGACTTTATCAAAAACTGTCTACTAAGAAGATTTCTCTCTATCCCCAAAACTGTCCTGGACTTCAACCCTTAACCGGATTAGCTTAGGAGGAAGGACAAACCCAACAACTGACCAAAAGGAGGGTCAGACAGATAGCCTAAACCCCTCAGGATTGTGGGGTTCTCTCTCCTACTCTCCTCACTCAACACCCTTGTTCTCCCTGCCTTGTGAGTCCCCAAGAATAAAGTGTTATCCCTTTAGATCAGATCTGCCTGCTTTCTAACATCAAGGAAGGGGATTGAAGATTTGGGGAGAATCATACATTTCCCCCCCAAGGAAGAGAGATAGCTCCAGACCAGGGCTGAGGAGTAATTCAGGTCTCAAAAGGAAAGAGTGGAGTTGGGATATGGAAAGATTCCAGAGACAGGAAAGTTACCCTGCCTCTCAGCAACAGCCAAAATCAAGAAGAAAGGCAGTGGGTCATCTCTTTAAGTTCTCCCCGAGTCCTTAACCTCCAAATCCCAAACCTGATCTCTGAGGAGACATATTCTGTCCCTCTAGAAGACAATTTGTGCTGTCCTTCCCAAGGGGAAGAGAGGGGAGGATCAGTCTCTCTCCTCTCTCCATTCCTTCAGTTCTTTCACCCTCTCTCCCCAGTTCTCTGGTGTATGAGTGTGTGACCTCAGGAACAATAGAGCTAGCCTGGCCCTGAAGGAATGGGGCCAAAGTCAACCAGATTACACAGTTGTCAAAATATTTTAAAAGATAAGTTCCCAGACTGGGGATCTAATCTCACACCCCTCATTTCACAATTTTCTCCTCAACAGACCAATCCAAGATGCCTCAAACTAAATAAATAGTCACTTCAAATGTACATGGATAAGAAGAGCTTCCATTCATTCTGGGGTAGATGGTGCTGTCTTGGCATAATAAAGTCATAATAGTTGACATCAGTCTTAAATGGTAATTTCTTACTGCTCAGGTGAAGTGAGTTAAGATGCAAATTAATTTCCACAGGGGATGTACTAGTGCCACTAGCTAGAGTTGAAAAGAAGTTCTGTGATCTCATTATGTCTTCCCTCCTTGTTCTTTTTGATTCTTGGCCCTCTAGCTAAACAAGCTGAGGCAGCTGCTGTTCTCCATCAGAAATTTACCATAATGTGGAAACAAAGGATGTGTCTTAGCAGGGCAGATTCAAACTTAAAAATGCTTCTGCTGACAGAGTTGGGGTCTACCTATGTCAATATGATAATGCCCAATGGGCAACAAATCTTTCCTACGGTGGCCACCCTTACAGTCTAGCCTACCAATTCTCTCCATCTTGCAAGGGTTGTTCCTGCTTAGAAGCCAAGCAAATCAGGAATTCCTGAAGCAGGCAATAACAGAAATGGGTTATCTGGAAAGAGCATGTCATCTGGCATAAATGAAAAAATAAATCAATTAAATAAGCATGAAGGTATTTTTGCAAAGCATAAGAACAAGGCAAACACAGGGTCCTCAATGTACAAGGTCAGTAGACAGCTTCCACTCAAAGTAGTTTTGGTCTTTCTGATTAAGGATAAAATGTGGGTCTTAGCCACACAGTCCAAATTTACTTGTAGATTGTGACACCCAGCCTCAGTACTCTGTAATGGGAAATTCTAGACAGCTGCGGGATAGTAGGTTAAAGTCTGAGTCAACACAGACAAAGTTTAATTAAGATAAGAAGAAGAGTCAAGAATTGAATTGAGCAGCATGCTAAGAACTTAAATGAAATAGGGAGATGGAAATTAATTTTTAAAGAAATCAAGGAACACCTTTTATGGTAGTAATTAACTAGTAACAAAATAGCTGCCCATCAATTGGGGAATAGCAAAACAAGTCTTTATGCAGAAATATGGTGGAATATTACTGTGTTGTTCAGAAGTGATAAATATTGGGACAGCTAAGTGTATCCATGGATTGAGAGGCAGACCTAGACATGAGAGGTCCTGGGTTCAAATTTGGTCTCAGACATTTCCTAGCTGTGTGACCCTGGGCAAACCACTTAACCTCCATTGCCTAGCCCCTTACCATTCTTCTGCCATGGAACGATTCACAGTTGATTCCAAGACAAAAGGTAAGATGGGTTGTTTTTTTTTAAGTGATAAATAAGATGAATAAAAAGAAGCAAGGGAAGATTAATAAACTGATACAAAATAAAATAAGCAGAGCCAGGAAAACAACATGTACAATGACTACAACAATGTAAATAGTAAAAACAATGACTAAGCTGAATATTATATAATTACATATATATATATATATACATATATATATATATATATATAGAGAGAGAGAGAGAGAGAGAGACTGGCATTATATATGTGTGTATATATATATATATATGTATATATATATATAATACTCTTCCAATAAAATCTAAAATTCTTGAGAGCAGTGGAAATTTTGTCTTATAATGCCTAGAATATAGTAAGTGCTTGATAAATGCTTGTAGATCTATTGATTGATTGTTTTCTCTAAGTCAGAGATAGAAAGGTTTATTTGACTGGAATCTGAGAATTTTAAATAAACCATAAATTTGAACAAGTAAATAAGTTAAAATTCTTGAAGATAGAGTTATCTTGGTAATTAGATGTTCCTGTAATTGGCCTTAAAATGCAATGATACTTTGGGCATCAGGGATTTTTTTCAACCTGAATAATAATCTGTGGCCCTTTTGGGGGTATATATCTGATAATTTATTATTAACTATCTAAACAAATTTTTCATTTTACAGACAAGGAAGTGGAGGCCCAGTTAATTAAGTGTTTTGGCCAAAAGGACAGAGATAACTTTGGGAGCAAGATTTGAACCCAAGTCCTCTGATTCCAGAGCAAGTACCCTTTCCACCATCTCCATTATGTGTCTGTTTCTTCATACCCTTTCTTATTCCCTTCATCATCCAGAAATATCCTTTTTCTCTGCATTAATGTTCTCATTCTGCCTTCAAGGTACTTAAAATGGAAAAAACTATATCTCCACAATGGCTGGGTTTTAAAAGAGGAAATGACAAAAATAAGGCAACATAGAATATATGATTCATGAATGAATCAGTCAATTAAAAAGTATTCATTAAGGCTTACTGCTATATTTCTGGTAATGGTACCAAGAACTGCTTCTTCCATATTTGGTGTAACATTAAACTTAGTTTCAAGTAAAAATGATCACCAAACAAAAACCAGTTGGTCAGTATTTGAACCCAGATCTTCTGTCTCCAATCCCAATTCTCTTTCCACTATAAAATTCAGACTCAACTGAATTTTATTTGGTGATGAGTTTTATTTGGTACAAAGTTTAACTTCACACCACATGTGGGAGAAACATTTTCTAAGCAAATTACAAAAAAGAATAAAGACGGTATGGATAACCTACTTGGGTGAATAGGTTACTTACGATCAATATTCACTAGCATGGAAGTAAAAAATCAGGTTTGGCAAGATCCCTTCTTGGCAACATTTAAGTTTCCAAATCAGCTTTTGTTTTGAGTTATTATGTGTACTTAAAAACGATGAAAATCTATTTCTTTTTAACTAGATTGTAATCAGTTTTCTCAATTTTTATTGGCCCTCACTTGAATTAATAAGTCTAGCTAGTAAATGCGAAACTATTCACAAAACCCTTCTTGGTTCATTCAAGCAAAAATTGGATGTTTTTCCCCCTGGATTTTCTGTACTGGCATCAAAACCTACCACATCGTCACTTTACCTGCCACCACTTCATCCCGTCATTCTAGTTCCTCCTCTCACCCAGAAGATCATTAAGCTAAGACCTCATTATCAGACTTAGTTGCCTGATATAGTTTATAATTAATAAGAATGTGGCAGCTGATGTGAGACAATGAAGCTTTATGATCTGTCTTCAAGCTGGTGGTTTACTGACTAGTAGATTGAATGCTTACTGGCTGGAAATTACTATCTATAATTAGATTGGTTATCCCTTTTGAAATTCAACAGCCATAGACTTCCACTTTATACCCCAATTCAAAACTGAATGTCTACCTCACCTCTCCTTACACTCTGCTGGCCCGTCCACACTCGTCTACTTACTTTTATGTACGTTGCTTCCTCTCCTTCCTCACCTCTGCTTCTTGGAATCCCAAACTACTTTTTGTTCATTTTTATCTACTTTACATATTCTTACATGTATGCATGGTGTTTCCTTTACTGGAATCAATCGAGTAATCAATGAGCATTTATTAAAAACTCATCAGATGCCAATCCTTAAAGATCATGGACCATTTCATTTTTGTCTTTTTATTCTCAGCATTTATCCCAGTGCCCAGAACAGAGTAGGCCATTAATAAATATTTAATGATTCAGCAGCTCTAAGACAAGGTGTAGTAGAGCAGTTAAACCTGGGTCCAAGACCTGCCTCTGGCAAATAGTGGCAATGTGACCTTGGACAGTTCACTTAACTCTTCAACTATCCAAGACTCTTAAGTTGCAGAGAAGGAATTAAGTCAAATTATCAGAAGAAATATCTTCCTGGGAGCTCTTTACACTGACAAAGTCATGAGTCCAAGCCCTTTTGTCATCCGCCACCAAAATCATCATTTATGGTTGCCTAATGCCTTAAAGTTTACAATGTGCTTTTTTCAAATTGAGGGTCTAGAGAGGTTAAATGTCTTGCCCTTTACCATAGCTAATTAGTGCCTAAGTTGGATTTGAACCCATATTTCCTGATCCCAAGTCCATTGTTCTATTCCCTATAACAGGCTGCCTCTCATTGTAGCTACAGTGTGGCAATCCTCCTTCTCCTCCTCCTCCTCCTCCTCCTCCTCCTCCTCCTCCTAATCATCATCATCATCATCATCATCATCATCATCATCATCATCATGCCTTCTAATTGTATTAGGCTATTTTCATTTCCACGTTCTGTTGTTAATTGTCTTAACCTCCCGATCCAAGTTCGATAACAAGAAGTTGAGAAGAATCCAATTTTCCTCATTAAAACAAAGTTTTTAAAAGTGTTATTATCAGAGGGAAAGGAAGCTTCCACTCCCTTGATTCTACATGCATTGACCAAGCCCTGTTAAAAAGTGCTGAGATCCACACTCTGCCCTGAGTAGTGAGCACACTGAACAATTAGCTCACTCTCCCTAGCTCTGTTGGCTTTTTCCGGAGAGCCCATTTTCTCTTCCCCTTACTTCTTCTCAGATGATATGAAGAGTGATATGTCTGCTGGTGGTGATGAGAAGCAACCTTCCCCAAAGCAGAGACTTGCCATCTTTAATCAGCATTAGCCAGACCAAGAGGGCACTTAAAACTGGCCTCAGACATCTAAAGTCGTCCTTGGGGTGTTTCCTCTGCTCCCCATAATCAGTCTAGAGATGTTGATCCCTGGAAGTTGACACAGACACATCCAGGAGTCCTGACCAGAGAAGTGACTCTGGGATTTAACGTAATCCTCAAGATATGAACAAAGAGTGCTCTAGCCCTGAGCTCCAATCATTCACACTCCCAGCAATAGCAGCAGCTTTTCTGAGTTGCCCAAGACAAGCAGGATGGACTCAAGTGATTCTGACACAGATAACAAGAGAGTCCAGAAAGCCTGAGAGAGTCTGGAAAGTAAATCAACTTATAAATAGTTATTTCAATGGTTTCCCCACTTGATTTGTTCAAGTCTACCTTTCCTTCTAAGAGAGGCCATAAAAATTTGACCACAGTGAGAGCTCAGATTTCTATAGCAGTGCAAGGCATATATATGCCCCTAATCCCCTGCTACAGCTCCTTATTTCTAATTCCCACCCATCTCAGCTCTGCCTCTCCTAAAAAGCCAGGCATTGACCCCTTACGCTTTATCCTCAGGGTCAAAAAGACTTCTACAGCTGCTTTAGTAACCTAGACCTAGAGCTGAAAAAGGCCAAGGGGTAATATAGTGAAATCTTTTCATTTTACAAATGAGAAAACTGAAACTCTAAAAGACAAGATAACTTGCCCAAGGCAGTAAGTGGTAAAACTGGGATTCAAACTGAGGTCCCAGTTTCAATATTGGCGTTCATGACTTTCCAATGACCCCTTGCCCCAAAAGCTAAGAAGCTTCCCTTTATCTCAGACCTCTCCTCCTGTATTCCTTCCATCATTTGGCACTCAGAAACAGACCTATGACACATGATCCATCCCAGATACATACCCCCTCCCAGAAAACCCGGAACCCTGACCTCTCCTCCTGCACCAGAGGCACCTTCTTTCAAATTCACAGGACCAGGAGGAAATACAGGCATATTACTCTTTGCTACTTCCATCTTCCCCCATCACCCCAGATATAGCACCCTATCTTTTTAATGGTGACAATTACCCCTTCAGTGCTCACCTTATGGACTTTCATCTTTCCCAAGAAGTTCAGCATCTGGATCAGTCTTCTTCATCACCTTTTGCCCTTATACATGGGGATATAATATACAAGGGGTTGTCCCTCAGCACCCTGACTCCCAATTTCTTACTTCATCAACTCCATGGTCTACTGCGCCTCATGCAGTCACAGCTGTACCACTGATCTTTTGATATCTTTACCTATTAACATTCTATTTCCATGATCAAAAACTCTGAAATTCCTCCTCTATCTGACCATAACTTTCTTTCAGTCTGTCCCTTCCTGTGACAAACCCCTCTAAAACCCATTGGTTTTTGTCATTGTTTAAAACATTTTTCAATGAATAAGCATATATTTTCTTTCTCTCCTTCTTCCATTAGGAAAAAAAAATTTGTTAATCAAGCAAAACAAATTCCCATGTTGCCCTTGTCAAAATATGCATGTCTCATTCTGTTCCCTGTATCTGTCACATCTCTGTCTTAGGTGGTGTTTAGCATATTTTATCATCAGTCCTCTGAAATCATGGTTCATTATTCTGTTGATCAATCTTCTTAAGTCTCTCAAAGATGTCTTTATACTATATGTCGTACTTATTTCAGTCTGTTTCAGTTCATACAAATATTCCCATTATTTTCTGAAAATGTCCTTTACATTATTTTTATAACACAATAGTATTCCCTTATATTGAAATATTGTAATTTGTTCAGTTATTCTCCAGGTGATGGATGCCACCTTAGTTTCCAGCTCTTGACCATCCCAGAAAAGAGTGGCATTAATATTTTAGTTACATGTAAGATCTGTTTTCTCCTTCTTTTACCTTCTTGGGATATAAGCCTAGTAGTAGTCAAAGAGTATGTACAGGCTTAAACCTATCCTTCAACACCATAATGGCCTCCCTTCTCTATATTCCCTCAAAGTTCTCCCAAGCTATCATCCTACACGTTCCTCTTTTACCAGTCTTGACCTTTTAGAGAACTAATTCATTGTCCTGTACACATTCATCTCTTGCCCCCTTGTCTTGTTGACATTCATGCCTTACCAAACTCCAACCCTGTATCACACTGCCATCACATATCATTCATATGCTGCTAAAGAGTGCTTGAAGATATGTAACCTTGCACACTCAATCCACAACAAATTATGTCATCTAATTTCAATTAAGCCCATTTCTATAAGGCATTACTCTTTTATTACTCTCATAATTAACTCCTTAACATATTCCTCACAATAGCTATTCCAAGCCTTCTTTTCTGTCCTCAAAATTCAAACATCACAGTCCACTAAACTCCACCTGCAGGAAAAGATACTGTCTTATATTTTACTGAGAAAATGGCAGTTGTTTTGCTCTGAGCTCTCTCTTTGCCCCTATAATATGTCTTGGAAATCCTTGACTCCTTTGATGTAGTCTCTAATAAAGAGATGGCCTTTTTCCTTGCTACCCTCTAATTTTGCACCATCCATTTGTATCTTGCCTCCAAAATCAGCCTTCATAATTTTTGGTCTATCCTTATCTATTGCCTTTGTTCCTGCTAAATTAAAGAATTTTAATCAATTGCATTTTAGCATTCATTCTCTCTCTTCTCTCACTCCCTTCTCAATGTCTGATAATCCATATTCCATCCATGTTGATCAAATGAAACTACTCCATCCAAAGTTTCCAAATAAACTTTTCTTTGACCGATATGATGGTCTTTCTCAGTCTCTATCCTTCTTAACCTGTTCTGCAGTTGACACTGTTGGCCTTACTCCTTTTCTGGGACTCTTTCCTTCCTTCTCCACTGGCTACAAAAGATCTTAAGTATTTATCAGACTCTACCATTCCCCTCAAGTCATCCTGTCTTATACCCTACTTCCTCTCCTCTTACTCATTCTTCAACCTTTGAAGTCTTCCCTCCTCATTAAATCAACTCAATCTGTTCTCTCCAGAGTTGTCAATGAATTCTTAATTGCCAAATATTATAGTCTTTTCTCAATCTTCTTGTATCTGCTACAGTTGACACTTTTGATCATCCTCTCCTCCAAGATATTCTTTCCACTCTAGATTTCCACGACATTTCTTTCTACTGATTCTCTTCCTACCCTGCCTGACCACTCCTGTTTATTTTCCTTTATTGAGTCATCATCTGAAATCATCTATATCATGCCCTCTAACAGTAAATGTTCTCCAAGGCTCTTTCCTGTGTCCTCTTTTCTTCTATTTCTATACCCCCACTCAATGACCTTATCAGTTGTTATGAATCTCTGTGTAGAGATTCACCAATCTATATATCCCACCTCAGTCTCTGCCCTGAGCTCTGCCATATCACCAGTTATCTAGCAGGCATCTTAATACTGATTTCCTCAAAATCAAACTCAGCCTGCAAAAAAACTGAAGTTATTATATTTCCCCACAAACTCTCCTCTCTTCTCAAATTTCATATTCTAGTTGAGGACACGACCATTCTTTTAGACTCCTAGGTTTTTGTTTGTTTAATATCTCATTGACTCTGTCCCCGATCTATCTTTCCAGCTTCAATAGGCATTATTTCCCCTTCCTTGATCAAGGATCTAGACAGACTGACCTTTTCTCTGCTCTTCACACATACACTCCAACTCCGATCTCCTTGCCTCTGCCCTAACTAACTATCCCGCCATTCCTGGAATGCAATCCCTCCTCACTTCATAGAATCTCTTTCTTCAAAACACAGCTCAAGTACTCCTTCTATATAAAGCCTTTCTTGATGTTCCTACAACTACTACTGCATTCCCTCCAAAACTACTTTGCATTTAACTATTTTGTATTTATACTTATGTCTTGATATTTATTTCAGGATATACTTATATATGGACTTGTTTCTATTGTTAGAATTAAATATCTTAAGAGAAGGGGTTTATTCTTTTTTTATTTGTATCACCAGAATGAATCATAGTGTCTAGTCCATACAGTAAATGACTAACAAGTATTTGTTAATTAACTAATTACTTCTCCTACTTGTCTGATTGATCCTCAGTCTCCATTGTTGGCTCACTAGTTATGCCCCACTCCCTAACCATGGGCATCCCCAAAAGCTCTCCCACATGCCTTCTTTTTCTCTACACTTTCTCCTAAGAATCTTATAAACTCCCCCAACTCCTACCATTCCCCCCTATTCAGATGATACCTCAATCTATACATCCAGGTCTCATCTCTCTTCTGAGCTTCAATTCCACATCTCCAACAGCCTCATTGCCCTCCTGAATACGCAATCCAAAATGCAACAAACCTAAAATTGTTTTATTCTCTCTTCCCTCCACATTTCCCCCTCATTTTAACTTCCCTGTTTCTGTGGAGGATCCCGTTAGTCACTGAAGTTTAGAACCTAGGAGTAATCTTGATATTCCCTTACCCCCTCCCATACCCAATCAGTTGCCAAACTTTGTAGGTTCTACCGCCACAATATCTCCTGAGCCCTTCTGTTTAGCTCTATTCATTTAGACACCTATCTTATTCAACAATGCTAATTTACATGTTTTCATACTCACTACAATGTACACTCTTAAAAAGCAAAAAAAAAAAATTCACTTTGGTCTCTGTTTCCCCAGCATGTCCAGTGAGTGTCTGGCACCTCACAATAGTTAATTACTACTTCCTGAATGGATGAACAAAAGCCACAATTCATTATCAAGTCATTCCAATAAGCTTAAGAGATTGGGAGGGAAAGTATGTTCACTCACATTTTGCAGATGATGTGTCTTGAAGAGGTTAAATGACTTGTCTGTAGCCACACAGCAAAACGATAACACAGCAAGGATTAAAACACAGATCTTCTGGTGCTAAGATCAGAGTTCTTGTCATGGTACCAATGCTGCCTTTTAGGGAATTGCACTAAGTTCTAGGAGTTACGAATTGAACAATTTTTGCTTTTTAACTGCATCCTTATCATTAAGGACTAGCAATTTTTTCAGCTATGACACTTGAACAAAAATTGATTGCCACAGTATATTAAAAGAGCTCTCAATCATCTCCAGGGCAGCTAGATGGCACAGTGAATAGAGTGCTGATCTTGGAGTGAGGAAGAAATATCTTCCTAAGTTCAAATATAGCTTCAGACACTTATTAGCTGTATGATCCTGGATAAGTCACTAAATTCTGTTTACCTCAGTTTCCTCATCTGGAACTGCAGCAGGAAATGGCAATCAACTCCAATATCTTTGCCAAAGACAACTCCCCAAGGAGGTCACAAAAAGTTGGACATAACTCAACAACAAACTATCTTCTACAAAAAATTCGATAGTGCAATAGAGCACTGGGTCTTGAGTCAAAAAAACTTGAGTTCAAATCCAGGCTCAAACATTTACTGGATGTATGATCCTGGTCAAATTACTTAACCTCTGTCTGCTTTATTTTCCTCAATTACAAAATGAGATAATGGCACCTATCTCCCAGGATTGTTATAAGGGTAGAATGAGAAAATATTTGTAAAGCACTTAACACGTTTGTTGCCTTCTTTCCTCTGTCCCTACAAAAAGACATTTTACCCCCCAAAATAAAGACTTTGCTGCCCCATCACCTCAGTACCACTATCAGTGACCTCTTTCCTAAGGGCTTATAAGGAAAAAGATCTTCTGAGATCCTCCAAACCAGCTGAGAAGTTATAATGGGTCCAAAGGTGTGAGCATAAGCCAGAAAAATGAAAATTCTTTTTATTCCCATTTTGCAGATGACAAAGTTGTGACTCAAGAAAGTTACATGACTTATCAAATGTCAGAACCAGTATTCAAAACCCCTACCTTCTAGCTCCCAAACCCAGTACTCTTGCTTTGCCATGCCACTACACTGCCTTACGTAGTACTTTACAAGGAAGGGAGGCACTGACCTGTATATAACTTCTCAAAAACTGCCTAGTGATTTGAACCCCAGAATTGACTGGAGTTGCTTTGTAGAACCATACTCAGCAGCACCATCTTGAGACATCGGATGGCAGAAGACTTGATCCTGCCAAGACTCCTAAGTGCCAAAATTATGTTGAGAAAGCTTGGTTTGTTGATAGGATTATTCCACTTCCTAAGAGGTTCTCGTTTTTTGTAGAAGGTGCCTTTATTTTTTGTATTATGTTTTTGGAGACAAAGGGGGGAAAGCATCCTGCCAAATATGGTTTATATTTAGCATGCACCATATGCACATGTGCTGCACAGAGTACAAAGAAATGTGACACTCCTGCCAGATTGAAATCAGCAGGACAGAGAAGAGGCAATGTAATATGTGGGTATGATACAGCCCCAGCAATGGAAATCGACACATTTCTGAGAAGGCTCTTTGTGTCTTGAATTCAGAAGATTCTTTATATCCACATCAGAACACTTCTAAAGGAGCACAATCTTAAGAGACAGAGACATGAGCAAATAGAAGGACCCCGTGAGCCATGGTCTTTGAGGAAGAGTACACTTGCTTAGTTGCCCTGTGGGGATTAAATATTCTGCATTGTTCCTCTAACCACCGTTGAGTCTGGCTCTGAATGGGGAGGTTGTTAGCATTGGAATCACAGAAGTAGAAATTATTTTTGAGGCAGAAATGATCGCCACTAGCGTCAAAGTTGCACTTGTGATATCTTTGTGAGTTTTGCTTGAGTGAGCCCAGGAATAATATTAATGACCATTGAACAGGGAGTTCCTGTAACTGGAAAATGGCATTGGACAGGGGCACCCCCTAGTACCAATTGCAGCAAGATGCTCCAACTGCACTTGAGACTTGTTTGGTCTATCTCCAACATGTGACTACATGTGGACTTCCTAGAGCCTGGATTGAAGAACATCTTGATTTGGGTAGCCAGGAATATATAGACCAAGGAGGTAATTCCTTTCAGGTGCCAAAGTGCTTTTCCTAAAGTACAGGTCTGACTAGGTCACTTACTCGGTGAATTCCACTGGCTCCCTATGACCTCCAGGATGAAATAAAAATTCTGTCTGGCATTCAAAGCCTTTCATTACCCAACCTTCCTACCCAAGCTTTCTGGTCTTCTCTACATACTCTTTAATCCAGGAACAATGGCCTCCAAGCATTTTCTCTGACTAGGATGCTCTCCCTCCTCATCTCCACTTCCAGGTTCCCCAGCTTCCTTCAAGTCCCAGCTAAAATCTCACCTTCTACAAGAAGCCTTTTCTAATCTGTCTTAATTTTAATGCCTTCTCTCTGCCCACTATTTCCTATTTATCTTGCATAGAGCTGGTTTATACCTATTGTTTGCTAGTTGTCTCCTCTCTCCCCTCAAAGATTATGAGTTTTTCTAGGGCAGGTACTGTCTTTTGCCTTTCTTTGTACTCCAATGCTCAGTACAGTCTGGCAAATAACAAATTCTTAATACATACTTATTGACTGACTGAAAGATCCTAACACCTTCCAAAGTAGAAGCACTCATTTTCAAATTCCAACTGATTTATATTCATTCCATAAATATTAGGAAAGAAAATAAAGTGCCTACCCTCAATAAAGTTAAAATCAAAACTATTGCTAATGCCTCCTCCCAGAAATCACCTTGTATGTGTGAGGAACTGTCCCTTTAAGATATTTATCCCTTTAAGATGTTCACAGTTTGGTTGATAAAGGGGCCAGAAAAGAATTTTGGTATAATAAAAACTGCTAAAATCTGAATGTAAAGAAACAATTTTCATATATACTGTAAGCAATTTGGTTGCCAAAGGGGACAGAAAATAAACTTTGAGATAAATAAAAAGGCTTAAATTAACTTGTAAAGGTAATTCATAAAAGATATAAAGTGTTCTCTTTTGTAATAAGCAGGTTATGGCAGCAATCCAGATGTGAAGTGATGAAGGACTGCACCAAGGTGGTAAGAATGTCAAAGGAGAGAAGGGGGGGGGGGGGGGAATTGGAGAAATGATGTGAAGGAGGCAGGGTAGCTGACAAAGAATGAGAAATTGAGGATGACACCTAGGGTGAAGCTGAAGCTGCCAAGATGCTGGGGAAAACATGAGCAAAAACCCTGATTATATCAAACTTTGGACATCAGAACTGCACAGAATATCTCTAAAACTATTGTCCCTCATCTCAGAACAGAAACTGTCTTACTCCTGACAATCTTGTATTAAACTTGCAGGATGAAAACTTCATGGGGGAAGTGACAGCCTCATCAGAGGCAAGAAACAGCGAAAGACTCCTTCTGACCTCAAGAGAAAACTGACCTGTTCCTTGGTGAATTATAGTCTTGAAGGAGCTGGCAGATGGGTCAACCTCCCTCATCCTTCAATCATGTGGCCTTCTGTCCTCCACCATTACCCACCACCTCTCTACCCAATCTCATTGAGTAAATGAAGACTGGTATGTTCCTTTCCCTAACGACACTTCCCAGATTTTGCTGGAGGATACGGAATGAAGGCTGTATGAATTTTCAGTGATTTCCACTATAGCTTCCATCCCTCAAAGGCCAGGAAGAGATAGCAGCTATCCCAGGAATCCTCAATACATTTTTATTACTAGAGTGATTTTTTTTTAAAACAGTAATTGAGAAGTTAAGAAGATGGGAAGGTTTTGGAGGGAAGATGAGTTCAATTTGGACATGTTGAGTTTAAGATATCTATGGAACATTCAATTTAAAATATAGAATAGGCAATTGGAGAGGGAAGACTATAGGTCAGCAGAGAAGTTAAGGCTAGCCAACGATATCTAAGAATCATCAGCACAAAAATGATAACTGAATCTATGAAAACTGATAATATCACCAAGAGTGATAGCATGGAGGGAGAAGAGAAGATGGCCAAAGCAGAACGTTGGGGAACACCCACAGTTAGAAGATGGATGAAGATCTAACAAAGAAAACAAACAATGCAGACATATAGGAGGAGAATCAGGCAACAATGATGTCACAATCACGTAGAAAGGAGAGGATAATCAATAGCACCACAGGCTGTAGGAAGATCAAGAAGGGTAAAGATTGAGAAAAGTCCATTAATTTTGGCAATTAAATCATGGGATAATTCTGGAGAGAGCAGTTTCAATTGAATTATAAAGTCAAAACCCAGAACGCAAAGAGTTAAGAATAGAGTGAAAGGGAGGCAAGTGGAGACACCTATTGTAGACAGCTTTCTCAAGAAGTTTAGCCACAAAAGGAGAAATATAAACCAATAAGTAGCAGGGATCAATAAATCAAGGGAGGGGTTTTTAAAGATGGGAACAACATAGGCATGTTTGTAGGCAGTTGGGAAAGAGCCAGCAAATAGGGAGCAATTAAAGATTAATGAAAGAGTAGGAATGGTAGAGAGTAAAATATGCTGGAGAAAATGGAATGAAATGAGATTGCTTGTAGATGGGTCCACCTTGGCAAAGAGAAGAACCACTTCTTCATATGAGACAAGGTGAAGCTGATAATAGCAGCAGAGGCATCAAGTGAAATGAGGATGGAATAAGAGGGAACTCTCCACAAATAGCTTCACTTTTTTAGTGCACTATGATGTAAAGTTCTGAACTGAGAGGAGGGGAGAAGTTTAAGAGCAGCAGAAGTTTAAGGAGAGATCAAAAGTTTGAGAAAAGACCCTCTATTGAATGGGATAGTAAATTTATTAGGAAGTATAAATGGATTGCTTTGCCACAGTGACAGTCCAATTGAGATTCTGTTATATAAATTGTTAGTGGACCCTGTTTCATGATTCCCTCCTGTTGTGTTCAGCAGCATGTGAATAGAGTCAAAGCATGCTGATAGTGGGAATGGTCCAAGGCTGAAGCTTAGAGTAAGATCAGCAATAGGATGATGGAATAGGCAACTCAAGAAGACAACAGTGTTGAGGTGAATCTGTTCATCAAGGATTCAAGCTGGATAAGGGAAGAGAGTGTATCCAAATCAAGGTCAATAGCATGAGAAAAAATAAAGGGGGAGAGGGATTAGAAGTCATTATGGGAATTAAAATCAGGGTTATGAGTTGTTAGGTGAAAGGTAAGAAGAACAATAGATCGTATTCAAATAAAGGAATTTTAGAGATCAAGAACAGAAAAGTTAAACACTTGTGGGTGATGACAAGATGACAAGTACAACCATCTTTATAAAAGGCTAAAGAAGGGGAGGGGCAGCTGGGTGGCTCAGTGAATGGAGAGTCAGGTCTATAGATGGGAGGTCCTGGGTTCAAATTTGGCCTCAGACACATCCCAGCTGTGTGGCCCTGGATAAGTCACTTAACCCCCGTTGCCTAGCCCTTACCACGCTTCTGTCTTGGAACCAATACACAGTATTGATTCCAAAATGGAAGGTAAGGGTTTTAAAAATTTTTCAATTTAAAAAATTTTTTTAAAAAAGAAAGAAATGTTAACATTTCAATGAAAGATACAAAATCTTGCTGAGTGGAGAACTGGTTAGGCTTGTCTGCATTACCCAGAACAAGCTAGGCTTGTAAAGCATTACCCAGAGAGAACTAGAGTGATAAGTTTTGCAGTTCTCTGGAATAAAAGGGAATTAATAGCCATACCAGTAACAGACCACATTCATAGCACATTTTTATTGGTGATTGTGAGTCAAAAGAAATTGCAACTGCTTCATCAACATGAGAGTAATAGAAGAAAAGTGTTTGGCCAGCAGATGAGTGTCAAGGACCAGAAGGGGAAATGTTCACCAAAAAAAAGCAGCTTCGTATCATATTGATGCTCCTTTTGTTTTTCTTTTTCATTCTGTATTTGCCTTCTGTGAGTGTCTGGCTGTTATTAAGTAAATGGTATGTTTAAGATCTTGTGTGCCATTATTACGAATGGCTAGTTTTGTATACGGAAATCACACCAGTTATAGGCTTGAAAGCTATATTGGTAAGTAGGAAGAGTATATTCCCCCTAAAACGAGATTGCTCCTAGGATGCTGAGATGGTGTTGTGGTTTTCCACAAAGCTGTGAAGAGGAGCCAGGGAAGTAGGGAAGCATGACTGTAGTCTATCTAAAAGAGTGAGCCAAGTAAGACAGTCACCAATATGCAACACTGGTTTATCCATACAACACTTAGAGATTTATAAAGCACTTTAGTCACAATGACCCTAGGAGGTAGGTAGCAGAATTATTATCATTCCCATGGTGCAAAAGTAGGGCTCAAATTTGTTTCTTTTGACTTCATGGCCATTCCACTACAACAAGTTTCCTTAGGCAAGATTTCCTGGAGAGCATAGCATTCAAAATGGTTCTCAAAATACAAATATTCTTTCAATAGGCATGAAGGGAAAGTATTTCAGGCATCAAGAGCAATGTGAGCAAAGGTGATGGTGCTATAAAAACCACCCTTCTTTGCAGAAATGGAAGATCAGAAGGGTCAACAAATCAAATCAACAAGAATTTATTAGGCAGTTACAAAGAGTACCAAGCCTTGGGAGTACCAATAAATGTAGAAAAGAAGATAGTTCCTGTCCTCAAGAACCTTCCTTTTTAATTCATGAACACAATGCACAAAAAGAAAGCTGAGATAAGAAAGAGGGAAGAGACAAAGATACAGAACTATCCTGTAGAGGAATGAGAGGGCTGTACACAGGATAGACAGTTCCTCCCAAATCCTCTATTTAACCCATCTTCTGCCATTCCTTCACCATCACTACAGAAATGGAAGGAAACTACATTGAGCTAAAGTTGATTTTGAATTTTTCTTTGTTTCATGAGTTCTCATGGTCAAAAATTCATCACTAAATGGCCAGCCCACTACTGCTAAGCCTTGCCATGCGTGGCTAGACCAGACCTTAGCTAGCAAACTCAATCTGTTGCTTTGAACATTCTCTAAACCTTTCCAGCATGACAGTTCCTGCAAGAAATTGTATCTTGTTGGCAAAGCCTTCAACTCAGAATTCACTTCCATGCCTTAGTGAAACATTGGAGAAGGACTTTCTGAAGGGTATCTTGTCCTTAAAGTGAATATTTTCAGTGTCTAGTTAGCATACATGTTTATCGCATATTGCCACTACCCCACAGTCAGAAGTAAAACGAGGAATTTGCAGCAAATTGTCATGGGATTGATTTAAACCTGGAAGGAATCTGAGGTTATCTAGTCCAACCTCCTCATTTAACTGAGACTAGAAAAGCTAAGCAATTAGCCTAAACTCACCCAAGTACAAGTAACAGGACAAGGACCCAAATTCAGAGCCTTTGTCGCCACACCCAACACTCTTTATTCAATGCCTGGCTTCTTGTATCTCTGAGTTATCCAGTTTTCTGGATTCTCCTCTTCCTTCCTCCTGAATCTGCCCTTGAGCCTTTCTATGGTTCATTTGCACATCTTCCAAAGCATGGACAAGGGGAATAAAAAGATCTGAAACCCAAACCAATCAAATTGAACACTTGTTAGCATCTCTGGTAAAAAGGTTTGTGAGGAAGGACCAGTAGGACCTGTCAGCCAAAATGAGATTTGGGGATTATCTGTGGATTTCTATTATCCAGGCTATCGTCCTCATCTATTAACACAGCTAATTGAGTTGGCTAGCATCTGTAATTCCACCCATTTTGTATACCCCCATAGGAAGAACAACCCCTAAATCAGTTTCAAAATCCTTTAGTGATGCATCTTCTAAATGAACTTAGAATTTGACTCAAGCGTATGCTGAGAAACATCGTTAATGAATGCATACTGCACACAAAGCTCCCCAAATGTGATTTTCTTTTCTTTTATATCACATATGCCCTGTAGAATTAAATGACAATATTAGAAACTGCACTTTTAACCTCAAGGAAATCACACTCTGAGCTTTGCCACTCAAACTTGCTGACACAGGCTCTGCCTCCTCCATTGAGATATCAGAGAGACAGATAGAGCATGAGCATGACAGACAATGCAGACAATGCAATCAATTAAGTTGTTTTCTTGTCCTCCTTGGAAAACTGCGGGTAATAGTGAAGAGCCAGAAAGGACTGTTAGAGGTCATCTAGTCCATCCTCTGCCTTCTGGCAGGAGTATATATAAATAATCCTAAAGCCAGGATTTTGAGCCTGGCTCAGGGTAGGTTCTGCTTTGTGCTTAAAGCTCCAAGAATTACCTGCCCCAGAGGGGTTCCATTTGCCATGAGAGGATAAGCTCACCTTGAAAGTAGAGAGGGAAAGATAGAAGTGAATGAAGAAGAGAAGACTGGTGAGAAAATGACTATTTGATGGTATTATCCCAAGCAGTCTTCATTCAATTGTCATTGGCCACAAGTTGGGGTGCATGGAAGTATGTTGTAAACTATGAAGTACCAAACAAATGTCAGCTCTGGAGAAGGAGGAAAGCGAGGAGGGAGAGGAGAAAGACAGAAATGGGGGAAGAAGGAAGGAACGAACAAACGAATGAATGACCGAACAAACTTGAGTTGTCTAAAAGATTAAGAAGAACAAGACTGAAATGTCAGATATGATCTGAAGCAAGACTCTCCGTGGCAGTGGCTCATCTCCCCTACACACTATTTGTGTCTCTTGATGTCTACGAGTGCCCACCCCTCTTTTTCTGTCAGCTTTGAGGCAAAAGTTGATATGATCCAAGGTTGATTACTAGACATAAAGCTAGAAGGGATGTTAAAGATCATCGGGTCTAATCCAACTGCATCTCTTCTTATCAAAGCTTTGAGTGGCAGTAAGCCTAACTTGTGTTCCCTAAAATGTGACTTATTAATATGAAAAATGAGATCACTCAGGACCCCATTTCTTCTGTCTTTCTTCTTTCCTGGATCAGAAGCTCACCGAGACAACAGCACACAGCAAACTGGCATTTAAAAACTGCCTTTAGGTTACCAGGACAATTCCAGCAAAAAATTCTAATGGGAGACAAGTGAACTAGAAGAGTCAAAGTGGACCATTTGAGAAGTGCCATTCTAGAGGTACTCTCATGCAAATGGGAACCATTTTCAATATTGGGCAATTGCATTGAAATTTTTAACAAAAAAAAATTATATATTCCATGATTCTTGTAACCAAGGAATAATGTTCTAAATTGACTAAATACAATTCTTTAAAAAAGAAAATAAAATTATATATTCCATATGGCTCCATCAAGTTGGAAATATCATAAACTATCCTATTTCTGGGGTCCTCCAGAAAAAGAAATTCTATAACTTCCCATGGTATCCATTCTAGGCTCCAGGGACCCTGAAAAAATCCTTTTATATTTAATAAATCCCTTATGCTATAATCCAGTCTATCATCATATTCTTTCTATGGGTGAAAGGAAAAATTTAATATCTTATCAAAATGTCCAGGCTAAATAATCTTAGATCCCTTAATCTTTACTTTTTGGTCTCCATCTATTGACTTCCCTGGCTTTCTTTAAATCCCAGTGAAAACACCATGTAGGAAGCCTTTCCCAATACCTCTTGGTTCTAAGGGCTTCCCTCTAATTAACTATTTCCTACTTATCCTTTTTATAACTTGTTTGTATATATCTGTTTGCATGTGGTCTCCCTTATTAGATTGTGAGCACCTTGAGGGCAAGAACTGTCTTTCGCCTTTTTTTTTTGTATCCCCAGTGTTCAGCACATTTTCTGGAACTGAGTAAGCTTAATAAATGGTCGATTTATTGGTCTTACTCTGTAACCTTTTATTCATCTTCATGACTCTCCTTTGACCCTTCTCTGCATTCTCCACATCTTCTTTAAGTAGTAAATCTAAAGATTTTTCATTGCTTTGCCTCTTACCCTCTTTGCCCTGCCCCTCAAAAAATGTTAATTTTCACTAATGCGTAAATGATCCCAGTGATTTATCCATGATGAATATTGGTAATAGAGAAATCTGATTTTGTTGGAAAAGAAATAGATGGAGAATACTAGGGAGCAGATCAATTTAAAATTTGCTTTGCCATAACATTGTTTAAAAAAACAAAATAAACTAAACTATGAAGAGTTCTAATAAGAAACCTTTACCACTCCCTGCTTACTTCATTAGTTTGGTATTTATAAAAAGAATGAATAGCCCCAAAGAGACTTGTGAGTGCTGTGACCTCAATGTCATTGGAGTCAATACTGCCAAAGTATGTACATTCGGTATGACTATTTTATATTAATCCACTGGTAAATAGGATCATAGGATTTCGTTGATTGGTTTTACAGGTAAGGAAACTGAGGAACTTATAATGATAGAGCCAGGATTTGGACAAATCCAAGTTTCCTTACTCCAGATCCAGTGCTCTATTCCCATTAGATCGCACTGCTCACTTTTCCTCCCTTAAAGAATTCCTACCCAGAATCCTTGCCGTGAAAGTCCATGCCAGAGTAGTTCACGCTCTAGCAGATTCTATCAAAGCTTTACATATGGTCTAGTGCTGCACTACATGTCAGCCTAGCTAGGTTCCCAGAGCTCCCCCACAAGATGGCCATGTGGACATGGCTCTGTTGGTGTTTTGGGGGGAGGTGCTTTGCCACAGACATCTACTTAGTGACAGAGAGGTGGTGTTCTGCTTCTGAAGGGGTAGTATCCTATGGACAAAATTACAAACCTTTGAAGGATTTGTGGCAAGAATATCACCTTCAGCAGCACAGAAACCACGTACAGGGCTTCACCAATAATATCTTCAGAAGTGTAGGGAGATGAGCAAACATGAGAAACTACCAAGGGACTTGTGACATGGGTAACAAGGAGAAGAATCAGCTTTGCATTATGATAGATCTAAAGCTGATATGAGTGTCCACTAAGTCTGGCATCAGTATCATGAACCCCTAGGAGAACGGGGCTACCAGATATGTAAGGAAGGGTGATCCAGCACCGGTTGGAGGAAATAGAGCTGATCAGTACTGATCCTGTGATGATCAATATTGGGATCAGACCCAAGGGTGGCGAATTCATTTCTAGCCTAGGAGAGATAAGGAGACCCAATTTTAATAAAATTAAATTAAAATTAATAGTCATATTCCTGAAATGACACTAAGCCTGAACATCTACTAATTACAACCTACTTAAACATGGTCAAGTCAAGTAATCAGAATGGTTTGGTTTGGGGTTTGGGGGTGGGTTTTGGTGGAGGGATGTTATGAGAATTCTTCATCTACAAAATGAGGGTTTGGGACTAAATAATCTCTGAGGTCCATTCCAGCTCTAAATCGGTTACCCTATAACTTTATTGTGAATGACTTTATGATCCAGATGATAGAGTGCTGGTTACCCAAAAGGGGAGAAAGCTAAAAATATAAAAACAGAAAAGGAATAAAAAGGAAGAAATAAATCCTGATGGAAAAAACTTGGTCTAAATCACAGCCTTTTCTAGGGGTAGTCTTATATACATTCTTTGCTCATTTTGCGAACCTCCTATACAAATGTGGGCACCCTTCCCAATCCACTCACTAGAAGGACTGTAAGGCTCATGACTGGACTTTGCTTGTCCTACAGAGTTAGGGCAGAGGGCCAGAACATCAAGCAAAGCCCTGTTTGCATTTCCCCAGGGTCAGAGAGTATTCATCTTCTTGTGCTTCCTTAGAAAGGGAGAAAAATCATCATTTTTTTATAAAATTTCCCCTCCTCTGTGTCCTTTCTCTGCATTATGCCTATATACTTCCTCCATCCAAGCAGAAACAAATCCTATACTTAGGTGAGGTGTCCGAATCACTAAATGATGGTGATTTATTCCAATTTTTTATACATGATCTTTCCAGGAATTCTATCACAACTAGGATGGCCCATGTTTTCCTCCTAGATTAATTCATTTTCCTGTACTCCCCACCTCCATTCTCTGAGAATTGTCCAGAGTGGTATTATGTTGCTCCCCACCTTTCTTTTTTTTTTTGCATTTTACAAAAGTGGTCCCCAACTCTACCCTCAAACACATGTTTCTTCAAAATGGAATAAAATGGAAGGCAGAATTCCCAAAATTCTTCTGGTCTCTGACCACAACCTAATTTCCTTAAGCCCCCAACATGATGTGTTTAAAGTCTCCAGACCCATGAACATGTGTTTATTTTCATGGCTGTTCCAAAGAATGTAAGTCTTCACAATAGTTGCTGTAACTTGGATGCAATGCTTTTCTAAGAGACTAATATTCGCACTTAATAGGAGTGACCACTTCTGTCACTATGATTCCACTGGGACATTTTGTAACAGATGTCAAACACAAAATGAGACTTTTAAAAAGGTCTAGAATCTTTCTCCATTAAAATAAATTAGTAGGGATCTAAATCAAGAGCATGTGCCTGTGTATCATGGGCGAGTCTCTCCTGGACATTTTAAAGAGAAAGATGAAATAGGGAAAGTATCTTTGTAGCTTAGTTCCTTTTACTCCTTGATTAAATCTTGATTAAAATCAGCTCTCTGGTTATAGAATGGGAAGCAGCTTTCTCCTTCCTTTCACTGCTGCTGGTAACATCGCTTGATTGTTTGAGACAGTTAAAGGTGCTTTGGTAGTAAAAGGACAGCAAGATTAATGGGCAGTCATTTCCATAGTAACAGCAAAGCATTCTGGGAAATGAAACCACCCGGGAGATAATGCTGCACATGACAGAAATTCTGCTCCCATGGCAACAGCAGAGTGTGTGGTGGTAATGCAGAGTCCTGAAAAATCTTAACCAAAGGTCCGTTTAGGAAAGACAATGCACAATCAGAGTTGTCAATCTTTTTTAAAAACTTAAAGTTCAATAAATAAAATAACAGATTCTAAACTGATGCAAAAAATAATAGTAAAACTTTTTTGGAACACAGGAAGCAGCTCCTGAAGACTTCTAAAGTATAAGCACAAATAAATAGTTTTAAAAGTATTCAATTGTGACGACTTGTTAAATGTAAAAAAAAAAATCCAATTACTAAGATTTTTGTCCCAGAGTAGTTACAGAAAATTACACAATTAGAGCAATCTTTCCCAGCTGTACCATCACCAAAATAAATCCCAATGTAATTATACAAAAATAGTGTAAAATACTTTTCACAACTTAGATTAAAATTTTGCTATCTTAAAAAATAAATGCTGTGCTTCTCTCTATAGACATTGGCCACCTCACTGAAAGTAGAAAGAATGAGGATAGTGTAGAAACAATAGAAATTCATAGCTGAGAGAAGAATGAGAAAGATAGGTCAAAAGTACAATAGGACAAAAAGAGAGTCATAATGAGTCAAAGAGGAGAATCAGAAGATAGCTCAGCAATAACTACAAACAGATATTCCATCTAGAAGTATTCGGTGCATAGGATCACAAAGGCTAGAAAGTTCCTTAGAGAAGATCAAAATCAACAATCTTACTTGTGCCACTGAGGCTCAGAGGCAAGTGACTGACCTAAAGCCATAGCGGCAGTATAAAAGTATAATTCAACAAGTAACATTTTTTTGATTAATTTGTTTACCTATGTTGTACAAAGGAATGTGTAGGTACCTAAAATACAAAAGGGACATAATCCCCGCCTTTGAGGAGTTTATAATTTAGAGAAGATGCTAAGACATAAACACAAATGATTGAAGTTAGAAGATATTAAATTCCTAAGCGAGATCAAACATACTTGTTGGTAGAGGGACACGGCAATGTCTCACAGAGAGAATAGTCTAAATTGGAAAGGATTTCAATATGTAAAGAAAGAATGGCAGAAAATTTTACCGAAACCCAAATTTCATAGCATAGGAATGTTGTACAAGGACAATGTTGTACAACACATTCAGGGAGATTACCCATCATGAGCAGAATCTTAATTTCTACCAACCTACAAATCAAAACCTTTTGGGAAAGGACTACATAACCAAGAATTTGGAAGGCTGACAGTGATACGATGAATTGGGGTTGGAAGGAGAATTTATCCAGATTATACAGGGGAATAAGAAGACTTATGAGCCTTCCATTTCAATTTTGTGGTTGAAAAATTTCTCTCTAATTGCTCAGCATGATGCAGAGTGGATTTACCAAGATTCTGAACTCTCCAATATTTCTTCTGATTTGATTCTCTCTTTGTTTCTGTCTCTGACTAAGGTCTTTTTTGTGTGTGTGTTTGTGTGTGTGTGTGTGTGTGTGTGTGTGTGTGTGTGTCTGTGTGCCTGTCTTTGCCTCTTTTGCCTTTTCTTCTTTAGTAGCAAAATTCTAAAAAGAATATTCCACATGTCACCACTTCCTTAACATCTCCTTACTTGGAATATGATTTCTATTCACATCAAATGGTTAAAACAAATATCTGTAAGATCATTAATAACCTTCTAATCAATAAATTCTCAGGTCTTTCTATTCTTATCTTCCTAGATATCTATATATCCCTTCTTCTTGTTATCTTTTCATCCTTTGGCATCCAAAACAGCATGGGTCTCCTATTTTTTTAAAACCCTTACCTTCCATCTTAGAAGAGTGGTAAGGGCTAGGCAGGGTCTCCTATTTTTTTTTAACTACTCTTTCTCTGCCTCCTTGGATGACTCCTCAGCCTTCCTCTTAAATGTGGATTTCTGCCAAGTTTCTGTCTTTGACCTCTCATTTCTTTACATTATCTCCTTTGGTGATCTGATGGAGTTTCCTATTTCAGCAACTGCCTCTCTGAAAAAAATCACACATACACACACACACACATATGTAATATATATATATATATACATACATACAGCAATCCCTCACCTATTGTGGGAGTTATGTTCCAGAGACCCCTGTGATAGGTGAAAAATCCGTGAAATAAGGGCATCATATTTATTATTTATTATATTTATTTTATTTTATATATATATATATGTATTTAAGGCTTTATAATACCTTCCCACTTTCCTATAAACCTTTTTCACACTCTTATTAACCTTTCCCACACTCTAATAAACACTGAGTCAATCAGAGTCCAAGATATAGAACACAGCACTATGGTTGGTTGCTTTTCATTCCATCAGCCAATAGTGTGCCATGAACAATCTCATGTTGGCAAATTTGCACAAGCGGTAGTGGTGTACTACCTTTCAATTGTGTACAGTATGGTATTCATCTGCAAAATCCTTCAATATAGTGAAAATTCCATGATACAGAATTAGATACATATTTTTTAAACTGCAATACAGTGAATCCACAATAAGTGAACTGTGATATAGTGAGGGACAACTGTGTGTGTGTGTGTGTGTGTGTGTGTGTGTGTGTGTGTATTTCTCCTTGTTTCAATTATCTACTAGATACCTGAAAGTTTCAGTGGCACCTCAAACTCTTTTGGAGTTTAAACAATCCAATAAAACAAATACCAGAAAAAGTGACAGATTGGAAAGAAAGTGAAAAGCCTACAATCTGTTGCTTACCAGAAATATATTTTAAAAACAAAGGCATAACACAAAATAAAATTATGCAAATGGAAAAAATTTTACTATGCATCAAGTAAATCCAAAAAAGCAGGAGTTGCAATCATACTATCAGACAGAAAAGGAACAAACATTCACAAAATAAACAGGGATAAACAATGGCACATTATGTTAAAAGGAACCATAGAAAACAAATCAATAATAGTAATAACCTTATATGTTCCAAATACTTTAGGAATCAAATTAAGAAAGAGAACACTATCTGAACTACAAGAAGACAGAGACAATAATACACAATAGACAGGAGACTTTAATATCCCTTCCTCTGTTTTGAATAAGTCTAACAGAAAGATAAAAATAGGTTAAAATATGGAACTGAACAAATGGCTCAAGAAACTAGAGCTAAAAAACTTAACGGCATCTTCTAAATGAACTTGCAAAACAATATATATATATTTTTTTCAGTACCATATGAAACTGATGCAAAAGTTGACCATGTACTAGGGCACAGAGATATTGCAAACAAATGTAACAAGGCAGAAACAGTTTGTATATCCTTTATAGACTATAAAACAATATAAATAATAATTGATTCAGGGACTACAAACAAAAAATATAGACCCAAATGAAGACATAACCATGAAGTCCTAAATAAGTGGATTAAAGAATAAATCCTTTTTGCTGTTGTTGCTTAGTCATTTTTAATCACTTCTGACTCTTTATCTTCTGATTTCTTTAATGACTTCTGACTTCACAATCCTTTGGGGGATTTTCTTAGCAAAAATATTGGAGTTCTTTGCCATTTCCTTCTCCAGCTCATTTTTTCTTTGAGGAAAACAGGGTTAAGTGACTTGCTGAGGGTCACAAAACTAGTAAGTGGCTGAGGCTAGATTTGAACTCAGGTCTTCCTGACTGCAAGTTTGCACTCTATCCATTGTGCAGCCTATAGATCCTTCTCCAGCTCATTTTACAGATGAGGAAATTGCAGCAAATTAAGTTAAGTGACTTGTCCAGGGTTACATAACTAGTAAATGTCTGTGGCTTGATTTGAACTCAGATCTTCCTGACTCCAGGCCTGGCACTCTATTCATTGTACCACTTACTCGCCCAAAGGAAAAAAATCACAGATACAATGAATATGTAATAGGAAATGATAATGATTAAATAACAGTGAATAGTGTACAAAAAGCAGTTAAATACAAGGTAGTTTGAGAGGGTGACCACTAATAACTAGGCCTGTGATGGTGAACCTATGGCACATGTGCCATAAATGGCACACAGAGCCCTCTCTGTGGGCACCCCTGCTGTCACTCACCAGAGTTCTTTACTAGAAAACCAGAGGTACGGAGGGGGGGGAGGAAAAAGAGGGGAGAGCTGTTCCCCTTTCCCTCTTCATGAGCCTGAGGACTTTCCTAACTTCACCCACCCCTAACCCAGCTGCCAATGGGAGCATTTCCTCCCTCCTCTGTCTGGGGTAAGGGGCAGTTGGGAGGTGGGGAGCAGATAACTCAGAGGTTTTGAATCTGTGTACAGCAGAAGGGACATGGGAAGATCTGGGAAGCTAGAAGGAGGAGCAGCTTCTGGATGAAAAAAGTTGTATTCTATTTTGGAACAAACATTTGAGATTGAAGAGTATTTGAGGTGGGGAAAAGGGGATAGATGTAAGCAGATTTTAGGGAGGAAATGATGACTTGAGTTTTAGAGCAGACTCTTTCTGAAACTAGACTATATGAAGTCACTCTTGGAAATTCCCTTAACTTCTTCAGTTCCCGAAGTTTTTACCACATGTATTTCATGTCATGAGTAGAAAGAGGTGTCATTGCCCAACCCATCCCTGGAGCAAGAGTCCTTTCTAAAACATCAACAAGTGAAGGACATTTTTGGAGAGTTCTTTGTTAGAAGCTGTTCCTCATATTAGGAAGAAATTTGCCTATGTGACGTTCACCCCCTCCTTCTCCCTGGTCCTAGCCTAATCCTATTTAATTCAACAGATAAGTTTTCCGTACCACCTTTGTACAAAGCAACATGGTCTAGTGGACAGGGGATACAGTCTCACGTCAGGAAGACCTGGGTGCATGTCTTGTACATACTGGTTATGTGAGCCTGGGTAAAACATGTAACCTCCTGGCTCCCCAAGCAATTTTCTAAGACTACTGAAGAGCGATTGGTGATCTGTATTTGCAGAGGGTGCTTTCTCACTGTGAGTTCTTCAAACCAATCAAATCACAAAGACTATAAAAAAAAATACAAAACAAAAAGCAAAATAAAAAACTGGGGAAGGTGATGGGGATACAGAACACACACAAAACAGACCAGTCCTCTGCCATCATCAAGAGCCTAAATATTATAAAAATATCTTCATTCTTCCCTCTGAGGCCACCACAACTAGTTTAAATCACCCTTCAACATCTTGTTATTCAGTTATTTCAGTCACATCCAATTTTTCATGGTCCATTTGGGGTTTTCTTGGCAAAGACATTAGAGTGGTTTGCTCGTTCCTTCTCATTTTACTGCTCATTTTTGTAGATGAGGAACTGAGGCAAACAGGGTGAAGTGACTTGCCCAAGGTCAAACAGCTTATAAGTCTCTGAGGTCAGATTTTTGACTCAGGAAGATGAGTCTTCTTGACTCCAGACCCAGCACTCTATCCTCTGCCCTAACTATATGCTTCACCTTCAATGTCAATGCCCTCCAAATACTTGTTTAGCTATCATGTCACTCCTAAGACTTTTTTTACTCCAGGCTAAAAATCTCCCATGCATTCTAATGATGTTTGTATAAGATGGTTACAACCCCCATTATTCTGGTTGTCTTATCTAGGGTGAGCTTCTCAATATATTCCTTTCTCCTTTTTTTGTTTTCATCTTTTAAATCTTTAGGTTCTGTCTTAGGATTGATTCTTAGATGGCTTAGATGAGCAGCAGTGGCTAGACAATCAGGGTTAAGTGGCTTGCCTAAGGTCACATAGCTAGAAAATATCTGAGCCCGGATTTGAACACAGTTCCTCCCAATTCCAGGCCTGGCACTCTGTGCAATGTGTTACCTAGTTGCCCCTCTCAATGTAGTTCTTAAAGTGTAACCCCTTTCCTCAGCACAATGAGAACTGAACACACCCTGCAAGTGTGGTCTAACCAGGGAAGAGTCAAGAGGGGCTTTCACTTGCTTCCTTCTGGACCCTATTTTTTGCTTAATGGAGCCTAAGATCACATTAGCTTTCCTTGCTAGCTGTCATCCTTTATCACTCCTCCCTTTCATAGCTAAACTCCTTGACAAATCTATCTACAATCTATGCCTCGACTGTCTTTCCTTTCATTTTCTTCTTAACTGGGTGCAGTTTGTCTTTTTACTTCGTTATTCAACTGAAACTGCTCTCTCCACAGTTACCCCATAATCTTGATTTTCAAATGCAATGATCTTTTCTTGGTCCTCATCTTCTTTGAAATCTGTGAAATCTTTGATGTTCTGAATCAACCTCTTCCCCTTGATCCTCTCTTCTCTCTAGGTGTCCATGACACTGCTCTCTCCTGGTTCTCCTCCTATCTGTCTGATCACTCCTGGATCTCCATACAAGTCTCATCTACTAACCATGGGCAGCCTCCCATGTGTCAGTCCTGGGCCCTCTTCTCTTCTCCCTCAAGGCTATTTCTCATGGTGATCTCATCAGCTTTCCTAATTTCAATAAGGATCTCTGTGCAATTGAATCTCAGATTGGTTTATCTCTCTGAAGACCTCCAACCTCAACTCTCCACCTGCCTAGTAGACATCCTGAACAAGACGTCCCCAAAACATCTTCAATTTCATCACGTCTAAAATTGAACTCATTATCTTTTCCTCAAAACCGTCCCCTCTTTCTAAACATTCATGTTATCATTGAGAGCATCCCCATAGTCCCAACTACCAGGCTTGCAACCTCGGTGTCATCCTTGACTCCTCACTCTCTTTCATTAACCACATCTATAATAAGAGTAAAAATAATACCAATAATAATGACATTTACATAGGGCCTACTATGTGCCAGGGACTGGCACTTACAAATATTATCCCATTTGGTCCTCACAACAACACTAACAAGTAGGTGCTACTATTACCTCCATTTTACAGTTAAGGAAACAGAGACAAATGAAAGCTAAAGGACTTGCCTAGGACCACAGAGCTAATAAGATTCTGAAGCCAGATTTGAACTTGGGGTTTCCTCACTCCAGGCCCAGCTTGCCTAGACTTCACTACTGTTGTAATACAGAAAAACACCTTGGGTTTTTACAAACCTAGTGTGTACCATCTTGCTGTTTCTAATCTCTTGACAAAGCCTGGCCATTGTATTTTCAAAATATCTCTCACTAACATTAACACTACCCTACTACAGGCTCCCATTACCTCATGCTTGGACAACTGCAATAGGTTGCTGGTGGGTCTACCTGCCTCGATTCTCTCCTCATTCCAGTCCCTCCTCTATTCAGCTATCAAGAGATCTTCCTAAAGTCCCTAAAGTTATGATCATGCTACCACCACCATCTCCATTCAATAAATCCTGGTGGCTCCCTATTACCTCAAGGATTAAATATAAGATTTTCTGTTTGACCTTTAAAACCTTGTAGAACCTGCTCCTTCATATCTTTCCAGTCTTTTTTTTTTACCTTATTCCTTTCCAAGCACTCTGCCATCCAACAATGTCGCCAACATGATGTACGTCACAAAAGGAACTACACCTCCAAGCCCTGGACTTTTTCATTAGCTGTCCCTCCTGCTTGGAATTCTCTCTCTCCTCCTCCACATCCTGGCTTCCCTGGCTTTCTTGGAGTCCCAGCTAAAATCCCACTTTCTACAGGAGGCCTTTCTAAGTCTCCCTTAATGCTAATCAATACCATCTCCCTAGAACTACCTCCAGTGTGTGCAGTCTATAACTTGCTTATGAATATAAGTGTTTGCATGCTGCCTCTCCCCATTAGACTCTGAGCTCCGCTAGGAGAAAGACGACTTTTGTCTTCTTTTGTATTTCTGGAGTCCATTAAGTACCTGGGACATAGTAAGCGTTTGACTGTCATATCACATTAAGGACTGGTAATGAGAGGTCACATAGTTTAGAGCATCAGATTTAGAGCTTAAGATCACGCTATAGAAGAATATTTTGAAAGATGGTCAGACTAGATAAAAGAAGACTTGGAGAGTCACAAGAGTAGTCTGAGTATTTGAAGAGCGATGCAATTTGGTTTATTTGACTCCCAAGGGCAGAACTATTTTTAAAAAATGGATGGTAATTGCAGAGAAAGAGATTCTGATTTGATGTAAGGAAAAACTTCATAACCATCAAACCCATCCCACAGTGTAATGGGATGCCTGGGAAGGTGGCAGACTCTCTCTCCCTTAAAAATCTTCAAGAAAAAGCTGCAGAAACAACATTTTTCAGATATGGTAAGACACCTCAGTCATCTGTAAGTTAGATTGGATTCTGGGATCAGTGAACTGAGTTCAAATTCTAACTTTCTATTTACTCTTTATGACCCTAGTAATGTCACCTTCCCACTTAGGATTTCAGTTTCACAGTTTATAAAATGAAGTGGTAGAGCTAGAGCAATAGTTCTTAGTCTTTTTTGTTTCCTGGACCCTTTTAAGGGTCTAGTAAACTTCTCAGAATCATGTTTTTAAATGCATAAATTAAAATACATGGGATTACAAAGGAAAACAGTTATATTGAAATTCAGTTATCAACTTTTTTTTTCAAATGCAAAATCATGAAAATACATATTAAGAACCCTTGAACTCAATGGGCCTTAAAGTCCACTAAAATACCCCAATCTAGGAAGATCTAGTAGCATGGGAAAATCCTGAAGGCATGGCACTGAAAAAGATGCAAAAAAGAAGTCCGGTAAAGGTTGGCTAAGGTAGAGGGTAGAAGAGGAAGAGCTCCTGAATTCATTAAAGCAAGTCAAGAACACAGCAGATGCCATTTTTTAAAACAGAGATGGGTCTCTAACTAGTATTGGGAGGGGGGGGGGTCAAGTTTCTTTGATCAGCCTGGCACAGGGAAGTTATGTGCTTCTCCTTCAGTCAAGTTTAGGTCATCTACAGGGGGAAATTAGCCAAAAGAACAAGAGAACTCTGCCCAGGGCACCGTGTCCCTTCTCAAAGGACCTTTACTGCATTGTACAATAGTCTTAATTGATATGATTAAGAAAACAAGTCACTACTATTGTCCAGAAGAAAAAGAAAAAAACAACAACAGCAGCAACCTTGGACTTTTACAAATCTTGTATTCTTCTTTATCATCCAGTACTCCCTTCTTCCTACTCTGCTCCTTTTCTAGAATTTCCATAACTGAATTTCTGTTAGGAAGCTTCTAGGCTATAAACTTTCAATCTCCTGACTGATAGGTGCTTAACTTTCTCAACGGAACTAGAGTGGCCCCTTGATGGGGTGGAAGGGGGGAAACATAGGGGACCTCTGGGGCAGCAGAGAGGATCTTGAAGTGAGTAGCAAGGACTGTGGTTGCTATACAAACATATCCTCCTCTTGAGTGCCCTTCCAACCCAAATAGAAAGTGTTGATATCTAAAGCTAGTTATGGCTCTGCTAAGGTTTCTAATGTTCTCAGATTGAAGAATATACGATGATAGATAGATAGATAGATAGATAGATAGATAGATAGATAGATGGATGGATAGACAGACAGACAGACCGAAAGACAGACAGACAGACAGACAGACAGACAGACAGACAGACAGACAGATAGATAGATAGATAGATAGATAGATAGATAGATAGATAGATAGATAGATAGATAGATAGATGGATGGATGGATGGATGGATGGACGGATAGACAGACAGATAGATGGGTATTCAGACAGACAGACAGACAGACAGATAGATAGATAGATAGATAGATAGATAGATAGATAGATAGATAGATAGATGGATGGATGGATGGATGGATGCATGGATAGATAATAAATAGATAGTGGATGGGTGATAGATGACAGAGATAGAGCAATGGAGAGACAGATAGGTGATTGAGACAGACAGATGATAAAGACATAAAGACAGATAGACATAAACTCCTTCTTGGCATAAAAGAAGTGAACTCTGCTCCAGGAATGTAGGAAGAACATGCAAGAATAAATGTACATTATTGCTTTTTATTACTTACATTGAGCTGAGAAATACAGGGTGCTTTACAGCAATTAAGATACCAAACAGAAACATCTTTAGCCCTCTTGGGATTTCTTGAAAATCAATTAGAGGAACACCATGATCTGGCCTTGTTTGTTAGCCCATTAGTTAATTAGTTCTGTCATGGAAAAAAAAAGCAATTTTTTATTTTACACTCACCAGAGCTATGTATACATTATGAGTTTACTAAGGTGGCTTCTGTAGAAAACAGTCCCCTCCCCCTCAAAAGAGAAAAGATTATTTTCTGGGCCACATCACTAAACTCTGAAAGTTTATTCTATATATCTCTTCTTTGGAAAAAAAAAGAGGGGGGAGAAATGTTTCAGAGTAATATTCTGTGGGCACTCAACAAATATTAAACAAGCAATATTTGAATGAAAAGAGAGCAACCCATCACTCTTATCCTCCCCAAACTTATTCTTAAGTAAAGCATGATTATTGACTAAAAGTCATCACAGCCCATTACTTGGCCCACTCTCAATCTGTTTTCTTTTACAAATAGTAGGGGCCCTAAAGGACAACTAAGTGGCACACTGGGATACAGTGCTCAGCCTAGAGTCAGACTCATCTTCCTAAGTTCAAATCTGGTCTCAGACACTTGGTAGATGGATGACTCTAGGCAAGTCATTTGACATTGCTTGCCTCAGTTTATTCATCTGTAAAAGGAGCTGGAGAAGGAAATGAAGAAAACCCCAAATGGGATCACAAAAAGTTGGACATGTTTGAAATAACTGAACAATGACAACAAGGATTACTAAAAGAGACAAAGTGATATTATAGAGACCAAAGTGGAGTAGAAGTGAAGTGACATGGATTCTCATCCCAGTTTTGCATGAATAAATTAGTTTTATAACAGGAAATCAGAAACTGCCACTTCTCTGGCATGATACCACACTCCACAAAGCACATTCATAAGATGGAGAGTGTCCAAAGGAAGACAACTAAGGATGGAGAAGAGTCTAGCATCCATGTTGCATGAAAATTAGTTAAAGAAAATGGGCATATTTAGCAATGTAGAGAAGAAAAAATAACTGTCCTCAAATATTTGAAGAGCTGCCACCTGGAGAAGAGATTAGATTTTTTTGCTTAGCCTCAGAGGAGAGAAATAAGAGTAACGGTAAAAGTTGCAGAGAGCCAAATTTAGGCAAGATGTCAGGAAAAACTTCCTCTAACAATTAGAGCCTTCTTGAGTGGTAGTGAGTTTACCCTTCGTAGAGGTCTTAAGCAGAAATCAGATGACCACTTGCTGTGTGACCATATAATTAATACGATTAATATTTATGGATATATAATTAGAAAGTAAATGAAACTTTACAAAATTCATTTTGCTTCCTTGAGTCTCAGTTTTCTTCTCTGTGATTATGATAATAGCTATAATAGTAGTAATAGATAATAATAAATGATAATAACATTTATATAGCACTTACTAAGTGTTGGCACTGTGTGTAAGTATAAGCCCTTTACAATTGTTATCTCAGTTGATTCTCACAACAATCTTGGGACGTAGATGCTATTATTATTCTCATTATACAGATGAGGAAACAGAGGCAAGCAAAGGTTAAGTAACTTACTTGCCCAGAGTCACATCCAGACCCAACACTGTGCTATTATTATTCTCGTTTTACAGATGAGGAAACAGAGGCAAGCAAAGGTTAAGAAATTGACTTGCCCAGAATCACATCTAGACCCGACACTGTGCTATTATTATTCTTATTTCACAGATGAGGAAACAGAGGCAAGCAAAGGTTAAGAAACTTACTTGCCCAGAATCACATCCAGACCCGACACTGTGCTATTATTATTCTCGTTTTACAGATGAGGAAACAGAGGCAATCAAAGGTTAAGAAACTTACTTGCCCAGAATCACATCCAGACCCGACACTGTGCACTATGGTGCCATCTAGCAGCCTCTGTAAAATGAGAGAGTTGTACTAAATCTATAACATTGTTTGGTTTTGTGGTTCTAAGTAAAGCTCTATTCTGTTACAACCTATAAAGAGTCTGGTTGGAACGAACCCTATCGTGTAACAACAGTAACAACAACAAAGCCATTTTCTTTCTATTGTTTTGTTATATTTGTTACCATGACAGAGCTCATTGCTTCAGTATTCTCTTTTATAGATTATAGGCTCCTAGAGGGGAGGAGCAGATGTTTGCTTCATTTATATTGCAGAGAGACCAAGATGGCGGTGGTGGCTGTGGTATTCAATGATGAAGGCGGGGATAACGAGATCTTGTTCACGCAAACATTTCTCTGAAATATTTCGATGGCCATTTCTGTTTATAATTTTAAAACTGCCGCTTAGAGTCATGGCCACTGACCCATCCTGCCCCCAGAACATGCTCTTCGCCCTTGTCCCCTGCACCCCACAACCCACATGGGACCAGAGAGTCAAATTCAGTCCTCACATTTGCAAAGAAGCCAAACAATCTGGGTTTGACAAACTTGCTTCTCTTACACCACAGCAGCCCAATCCTGCCAAATGCAGTGACAAATGGAGCTTTGTTTTCTCGTCTTCCCTACATCCATCAGTATGTATGTGCTAGTTGTGCTCACCAGACCTAACTCTGTTTTCTGTGAAAGAAGAAAAAAATCAGGTTCTACGATGCTAACTGGAAAATGTGGCTAACAGTTAGGAGAAATCTTCCAAGATTTCAACCTCAGACTATCAGCTTATTTTCCCAGAAAAGTCTGTGCATGTTTATGTCATACTAAATGAGGCCAGGAAATTATGTAGGTCTTGATTAGAGCTATTGCCGTATCAGAGACTCTTCGAAACTGAAAACGGGAAACATTTTAGCTCATCAAGTTCATTCCTCAGAGATCTGGACTGAACAGTTCCCTTTAACGTTGAACAACAACAACAAAACTTGTCTTAAATATCTTGAGTTCTTGAGTTTTCTCTCTTTCTTTTTTTTTTTCATGAAACTGGTCTAAAATTGAATGGGCTTCTTTATTAAACAACTTTTAAAAACCTGAACTTTCCTCTCTATCTTCTTCGGGAGCTAGGTTATTATGAAAGTGCTTCAAAAACCTTAAAGTTCTATGTAAATGTGAGATTTTACTACTATTTATTATTATTATCATAGCACAGTGCATAGAGTGCTAATTATAGTCAAGAAGACCTGTATTCAAATCCTACCTCATACACCTACTAGCTATGTGACCAAAGGGAAATCATTTAACCTCAGTTTGCCCATCTGTAAAATTAGTGTCATTATAGCACTTACCTTAAAAGGTCATTATAAGGATGAAATGATATAACATAAGTGAGGTGCTCTGCAAACCTTTAGGTGCAAAATAAATAGCAAATAATAGAGGCAAAGGGAATAAAGAGCCACCTCTAAAGCTAAGAAGAGCTGGTTTTAAGTGCCACCTCTGACACATACTATGTGACTCTTGGGCAAATCACTAATCTCCCACTACTTTTAGGCAGCTAAAACAATATGCTGAGGGCAATTAGGTGACTCGGTGATTGAGAACCCAGCCTAGATACAGGAGGTTCTGGGTTCAAATCTACCATCAGACACTTCCCAGCTATGTGCCCTTGGAGTCACTTAACACTCATTGCCTAGTCCTTACTGCCCTTTTGCCTCAGAGCCGAGATGGAAAGTAAAGGTTCTCAAAAAGATTTTAAATAAAAAAAATGACAAAATGTTGGAGGAAGAATAGGAAACTACTTTGATAAAAGGAGTTTCCTCATCTGGGAGTTCTCAATACCAGTGAAATCAAAGGTCCAGTCCCTATTATCATTGTCATTATTAATATTATTATTGTGCAATAGTAGCAGCTCCTATGATATTCCATTGCTACCTCTCTAAAAGTTCATTTTATCATAATGTGCCACTGGGACAATTTCCAGTTGTTTTCTAAAGAAATACAACCATAATCTAAGACTATTCATCCTCTCTGCTTCTTTCTATCTCCATTATTTTTTTTTGTGGACACGTGTTCACTTTTATCTCCAGAATTCTAAAAGAGTGAGGAAAGGAAGAAGGAAAAGGAGAAATGGGGCAAGAAGGAAAGTAGAAAAGCAGCCAAAGAGACAGAGGAAATGGAGCCAGAAACTCACCGCACATGGTTCCAGTTGTGGATTCTCACAAAACCTCAAAACCTGCTAATACCATCTACACAAAGAATTTGGGGGCTGACGTTGCTAAAACAAATTTGCCTTGACATAGTAGCACAATGACATTCAAAACTCTAGTGTTTCCTTTAAATGTGTTTTTTTAACTCATTACAGGGATTACTTTCAAAGCTATATAGTCACTTTGCTAAAAAGCCAGCCTTACTCCAGTGTATCCTAACCTTTTGAAGAGCTCAGCGTGACCTTAAAGACTTGGAATGATGTCTGTGTGCCATTTCAGATTGCTGTAGCACAGAATAACTAAGCTAGTAAATAATCATGTGTTTGAGAAGGGAAAACTAAAGAGATGAGGGCATTTGTTAGAGCCCGATACCAAGCGAGAACTTTTTAGAAAGAAAAAAAAATAGCAGCCTACCCCCTTTTCTTCTGCAGTAGCCAGAGATGTACAAATAGCCCTGCTCTTCATTTTGACTTGATTCTGGGTTTAATAGCCTTGATAATTATGGGTGATTTTAGGAATTGTTTTTCTTCATTTAGTTTTTCCAACATCAAATTGCACAGCATAGAGTTGCAAATATATGCATCTGTCTGTGTCGTTTTTGAATTTTATTTTCTTCTTGTATATTAACTTGATAATATTCCCTATTCTTGTCATAAATTTCAATACCACATAATATATTCCATCTTCCACACCACCTAAAATCCACTGTTTCTCATCTGCCTTTGGAAAATAATCAAAATACTTTCACAGCAAAAAATTGCTAAACAATGCTTCCCCCAAAAAACTAAGTGATGGATCCCTTCTCAAAACTCAAGGGAAAATTGACTGAAAACACTGGGCTCATGCTTGAAAGCCATGCCCAACAAGAATTAGATCATTGAATATAAATAATAGTTGATACATTCAACCTCATCTTACTTGGAAATGACTAATATTAAAGTAAAGATGAGACATTCAGCTAGGTAGCACAATAGATAGAGTGCCAGGTCAAGAGTCAGGAAGACCTGGTTCATATCTAGTCTCAAAAACATACTAGCTGTGGGAACGTGGATAAGTCACTTGACCTTTGTTTGCCTCAGTTTCCTCACCTGTTAAATGAGAATAATAATAACACCTATCTCCCAGGTTTGTGGTGCAAATAGGATGGCATAATAATTGAAAACAGTCTGGCACAGTGCCTGGCATATTGCAAGTGGTATATAAATGTTAATTATTGTTTTTATTATTATACAAGCATTTACAGATCAGCCCCTTCCCCCAGGCTCTGCCCTGGAACAGGGCCAGGGAGCATGGAGCTAACTCAGATTCACTCAGGGGTCTTGTGGGGCACAGAAGACACAGGGTGCTATAAGGTGTGGGATCGAGTGACAAAAAGTCATTGTGAAAGCATCATGGTTTTATGCATGGCAGAGGCAGAGGCAGGTTATCAAAGACAAGGTATCTGCATCCATATAATCAGTAGGCTGGTGTTTGAGCCCTTGTTCTGACATTCACTCTATAACCCGTTAGGCTTTATAAGTTATTTGAATCTCTCTCTACCTACCTCAATTTCTTTATCTCTAGAGGAGGAGCAATAAAAGATCAAAGGCCAGGTTGTACATTTTAGGATTCAAAAAGGAATGCGTCTACATATAAGGTAATGTCATCCAACGACAAGTCAAAAGAATCTGAGAAAACAGACAAAATCAATTCAAGCCAGCAAAACTGGGTGAGGGGCAGGTCAAGAGAATAATGATTCCACTCACATTTGCATAGTATTTTTAGGTTACAAGGCACTTTCTTTGAGGTAAACCTGTGAGTTAGGAAAAGTATTATTATTCCAATTTTACAGATGAAGAAACTGAGGCAGAGAGAGGTGAAATATGTTGCCAAAATGAAGGTCAGAAATTTAGTGTCAGAACCTGATCTCCAACATATGAGTTCTCCGATTGATAAGACATTACTCTTTCTAATAGATCATGATGCTTGAGGAAGAGCCTGGATTAAATGAAATAGCTAGAATACTATTTGTCAAACTCAATGCGAGGGAACATCTGAGGTCTTTTTCACTGACATATGTAGGGCTACCAGTCATTCTGGAAAGCAATAAGGAATTATGCAAAGACAGGGCCAAAAGGACTACAAAAGCCCTGTGACCTCATTAGTCAACTGATGTTTCTTAAGCACCCACTACATGATAACTACAGTGCAGAGCACTAAAGATACAAAGAAAAGCAAAAAATGGTCCCTGTTCTCAGAGAGCTCACGCTCTTAATGGAGAGGCAACAAATAAAGAACTATGTATAAATAAGCTGTATAAAGGATCAATCAGAAATAATCAACTAAGTAAGGGCTTAAAAGCTTACGGCAAAAAGGGAGCCTGCCAGGCAGCATTAGGAACACTGTAGACCTGAGTTCCCCCTCTTTTATATGCTGCCCTCAGATAGCCTCAGAATGGGAGAGAGAATGATATATTTAGGCTCTTGGTAGCAGATCTTTCCTTGGTGCTCCCACGGCTCAGCTGCCCTGGCTTTCTGATTGTGGTAGTTATACGTTGGGGTGATTGACCGTATTTGTCAATATTTGACTGATTCAATTGACTGATTCAGTACAAAGAGTCAAACTAGTTGTGTGTTTGTGTGTACACAGCTTTAGGAATTAAGTAGTTGTTCATTCTTCATTTAGAAGAGGACAGTTGATATACCATGAGATCATTTTTTGACTAGCCCATGAATTTGAGTTATATGAGACATGAATGATGTTGAGAGCCCAGTGCTGCCTATATGAATTATAAAGGAAAATCATAGATGGAATGATGGGATCACAGATTTTTGAACTAGAAGTGCCCTTAGAGGTCATCTAGTACAACTTCCTATTTTTACAAGTGGGAAAACCAAGTCCCAAAAATATTAAACTAGCTGGCATGGCGGATTGAGTTCAAATCTGGCCTCAGACACTTCCTAGCTGTGTGACCCTGGGCAAGTCACTCAACCCCCATTGCCTAACCTTTACCACTCTTTTCTGCCTTAGAACTAATACATAATATTGATTCTAAGATGAAAGGTAAGAGTTTTTAAAAAAAAAAAAAACAACTTAGTATCAGTTCTAAGACAGAAGAGTGAAAGGGTTTAGGAAAGTGAAAGTTAAGTGACTTGACCAAGGTCACATAGTAAGTGTCTGAGACAAAATTTGAACTCAAGTCCTCTCAATTCCAAGTCTAGCACTCTATCCACTGTGCTACTTAGCTGCCCTTCTAGGTTCCTTCTTTAAATTATTCCTTGAAACATTCCTCGAACATTTTCCTTTAAATTATTATTAAATTCCACTGTGCTACTTAGCTGCCCTTCTAGGTTCCTTCTTTAAATTATTCCTTGAAACATTCCTTGAACATTTTCCTTTAAATTATTATTAAATTCCTTTAAATTATTCCTTAAAAACATTCCTTGAAGCCAGGACTTTCTTCTCAAATCATTGTAGAGCCTCAATGGTGCCAGATAAGAAGGATGCAAAAATAATGAGTCAATAAAGAGTTTACATGTTTTTTTCTATCTATTCTAATAGTCTGTTGCAGGAGTGATTTGTTTGTCTTCTTATAATTAAAACATTTTTTAAAGAAAATGAATTCCCATTCCATACAGTTGATTTATAATAAGTCACAACCCTGCTATTGCTGCATTTTACTTGGGAGAGTTAAACTTCAGAGTGCTCCTCACCCTTTGCAATAACTAATGACAGAGAAGCATCTTCTTTTGAATGCTTTTCACTTCCCTTTATTGTCTTTTCTCCTTGGTGGCTTGGGCCCCCACATCTCTTGAATTCCTTCAAATTTTGCTCTGCTAGAAGAGGGAATGTCAAGTGAATCGGAGGTGTCACTTTCAAATTGGACAATTTTGTGAGCAGATTACCGATGCAGAGCAGAATATATCAAATATACAGGATGACACTTTGGTCCAAGGCTACTGGCTTCCCAAGCTGATGAATGCAGCAACTAAAGTTGACACTGAAATGAGTTTGATCATTCTAAAGGCAAGATAAAGATTGAAACAGCAGAAGTGGCTTACAGGACATTGGGGAAATAGAGAAGTTTGGGGAAAGTTTCTTGTTATAGCAAGCTTTAGGTCACGGTTATTATTATGAACAATTTTGGATAATTTTGTTACTCCCTGTACTAAAAATAATAGTTGTTAGTATTTATATAGTATTTTGATGATTCGCAAAGCACCTCACAGATGTGATTCTCACAGCAATTCTGAGAAGTAGGAGGTGTTATTATGTCCATTTTACAGATGAGGAAACTGAGGCAACTCCCAAATGAGGAAATTACCAATACTTACACATTTAGGCACTTTCTCTGTAATGTAGGCTTAGAGAATTGCCTAGAGCACTGAAACATTAAGAGACTTGCCCATATTCATAAAGCCGGTATGTGTCAGAGATATAGCTTGAACTGAGGTCTTCCTACCTCTGAGAGCAGCCTCCTTTGTTTTATGTCCAACTCTTCCTGACCCCATTTGGGGTTTTCTTCATAAAGATACTGGAGTGGTTGGTCATATCTTTCTCCAGGTCATTTTACAGATGAGGAAACTGAGGCAAAAGGGATTAAGGGACTTACCCAGGGTCACACAGCTAGCATGTGGCTGAAGGCAGATTTGTACTCAGGAAGATGAGTCTCCCTGACTCCAGGCCTGGCACTTTTCCCATTGCCCAGAGGCCAGCCCCTAATCCTGCCCAACACTGTGTTCATTTTGGACACGTTGAATTTGAGATGCCCACATACATTCAGGTAGAGATGTCATCCAGGAGGAGGTTGGTAATACAGGACTGCAGAACAGGATCTGAGCTGACACACAGATGTGGGAATTATTTGCATTGAGACAGTCACTGAATCCAACCAAGAGAGCTGATGAGATCTCCGAGGGAAAGCAGAGAGTGCCCTCCTTCAGCAAGTAGAAACAACTGATCTGGCCATCTAGTTAGCAAGAATGATCAGGGGAAAGGGGAATGTGCCTGCTGCCTGCTTGGTCCCGCAGTGGCCCCCATCTTTCTGTGGAGATAATGGTCTGGGGGACTTGGATGCATTTCAGCACTGCGCATGTGGAGACCTGGGATAGCAAAGTATCAGAGGAACCAGGAAGATTTAGCTCAGAGAAGGCAGCTCCTATGTTCAGCTCTTAGGAGGCAGCTAGCTGGTACAGTGGATAGAGCAGTGTGCCTGAGCCAGGAAGGCCTAAATTCCAGTCTGGCCTCTAGTACTTCCTAACTGGGTAATCCTGGGCAAGTCACTTAACCTCTGATTGCCCGACAAAAGGCTCCACTGATGAAGGGCGTAGCAAAGCACTCCGAGATTCTTGCCTAGAAAACCCCATCGAGAGCTATGGTTAATGGGGTCAAGAAGAGTTGGACACAAATGAAGGACTGCAGGACAAAAGCTTTAAGAAAAAAGGCTTAGGATGGCCATAGGGAAAATCTACTAAATTTGCTAATAATTGCCCCAGAGAATAGAACTGAAACCAACTGGTACTAGTTACAAATAGAGTTTTATTCTTAAAACACACACACACACACACAAAGTGGGGAGGGGGATCCTAATAAGGCAATAATACAAGGGTGATGTTCAGTGGATAGAGAGCCAGGAATGAAGATGGGAAGTCCTGGGTTCAAATCTTGCCTCAGATAGCTGTGTGTCCCTGAGCAAGTCACTTAACACCAATTGCCTACCCCTTACCACTCTTCTGCCTTGGAAGTGATACTCGGTATTAATTCTAAGACAGAAGGTAAGGGATTTTAAAATAATAATAATTATGAGGCAATAATACAGTGGAGTCCCACTTGAGTCAAGGGACCTTGATTCAAATCCCAGCTCTACTTCTGACATGGAAAAGTCACAACCTCTTAACCTCCTTATATTTAAAATGAAGGATTTGGACTGAGTTATTTCTAAAACACATTCCAACTCTATTAAAGCTGTCCAGAAATGACATGGCTGTCATAAGGTATTGAGTAAGGTTTCCCCAGAAGATTTCAAGGGAAGTCAGTCAATCAACAAGCATTTATTAAATACTTACTATGTGTCAGACACTGGACTAAGCACTGAGTTAAGCCTGGATGCCTGCTTTTGGGGGGGATGTTAGAGAGGAAATTCGTGCTTCTTAGACCTCTGAGACTCCTTCTAACCTAAGGGATTCAATGATTGGAAAGTATGAGATCCTAGGGACAACTAGGTAGCACAGTGGATAAAGTGCTAGACCTGGAATTAGGAGGACCTAGATTCAAATCTGGACCCAGAAACCTCCTAGTTGTGTGACCCTGGGAAAGTTGCTTAACCTTACTACTCTTCTGCCTTAGAATTGGTAGGAAGGAAGGAAGGAAGGAAGGAAGGAAGGAAGGAAGGAAGGAAGGAAGGAAGGAAGGAAGGAAGGAAGGAAGGAAGGAAGGAAGGAAGGAAGGAAGGAAGGAAGGTGCTAATATAAGATGTAGGAGGAGGATTTTAACTGATTCTAAGTGGAGTCAGAGATTCAAGAGTGAGGTCTCAGTAGCCCCTTCTTCAAGACACTTAAGGAGCCAGACAATATATGGGACAATGGTTGAAGGGATAAATTTATGGAAGTTTGACTAGAAGTTTATTAAAATCTCAAGATTTATTTGTTTCTCTTCTATTTCCCTTTGTGTTCCAGAAGCAGCTGCATGAAGCAATTAAGTTAATGCCTCTTTATTCTGGATGGGATTGCAACTGATAAGAGTAATTCCCTTCCCAGTGAATTGCTTGTACATAGTGCTGTGTAACATTGAACTGGGAGAATAAGGAACAGACTTAAAAAGGGCAATATAACTAAACTGGACTATCTTTAAGGAATGAATGGAAGATATTACAAAGGGGAAACCTGACTTCAGAATAAGAACTCTGAATTTGGTCACAATATATTAACAAAGTTATAAAATGTCATTGATCTAGGTAGTTCTACATGAGTTACATACCTGTATATCAATGGGGAGAGGCAGCTGGGTGGCACAGTGTATAGACTGCTGGGTTTGGAGTCAGGAAGACTCATCTTCCTGAGTTCAAATATGACCCTTCAGACCCTTAGTAGTTGTGTGATCCAGGACAAGTTAATTAACCTTGTTTGCCTCAGTTCCCTCATCTGTGAAATGAGCTGTAGAAGGAAATGGCGAACCACTCCAGTATCATTGCCAAGAAAATTCCAGAGTTGCAAAGAGTCAGATGCAATTGAACAACAGTGAAAATATGAATGGAAAGAATTCAAGCCCATCACTCCAAGTTGAAAATTTTGATTGCTGAATTACTATCATTGATCTCTCAAAAATCTCTAAGATCAGAAAAAGGAACTGTAGGACTTGTGCAGGGAAGATGTGATCCTAATGAAAGAGAGAAAAGGAGGAGGAGGAGGAGAAGAAGAAAGAGAAGGAAGAAGAAAGAATAAGAGAGTGGTTGTTAAATAAACATCTGGAAAAAAAATGATATGGTCACAAAGATCCAAAATGGCTTCACCAGACACAAAGCAAGCAAAACTAAATTTATTTCCTTTTCAAAAGGTATTATAAACTAGTAGATCAATTTAACTGGATTTTATCAACACATTTACAAAAATATTTCATACTGCCCTTGTTAAAGAAACAAAGGGATATGTTCGTGTTACTGAGTTGAACGATATAATAAGACATTCAGAATGTTGAAATGGAAAACACAAAGGATAATCACTAATGTTTCAAGGTCAACTGGAAGCAGTTCTCAGTACAGAGCTCCAGAAATCTGTGCTTGGCTTCAATTGCTTAATATCTTTCTCAATGACTTGGATAATGCAGAGATGGGATGCTTATCAGATTTGCAGATGATACAAAGCTAGCAGGAGCAAAGAATATATCAGATAACAGAATCAGGATTCAAAATTTTTTGACAAGATAGAATTTAAAGTGATGAAATATAACAGAGATAAATATGAAATCTTCCACTTAAATTTTAGAAATCAACCTCTCAAAGATAGGGTAAGGGAGGCATGGCTAGATAACTAGCCACCTAAAAAAGATCTAGGGGTTTAAGGAGCCACAATCTCAATATGAGTCAACAGTATGATATGACTACCCAAAAAGCTAATTCATTAAACTGTATTAAAAGAGGAATAAAGTCCAGGTCTAAGGAGATGATCATCCCACTGTAGTCTATGGTATTTTGGGTCACATCTGAAATACAGGGTTCTATTCCAGGCACTATAATTTAGAAGCACTAGACCACAAAAAGAGACTCCACCAGAATGATATTTCTTGATTATGTTCTTAACCCAAGATGAGTTTTACTTTGTTTAAAAATATGTTTAAATACCAAGGTTGAAAGATTTGCTATGATTGTAAAAACTTATGACAAATATCCATCAATTCATAGGTTTTTTTAAAAATGCCATACAGCAACTTATGTGAAATGTGAAAGTGTGTTTGTTTGCTATTGTAATTAATTGGGCTATTGAGAATTTTGGGAATATTGATATCTACATATTTGTACTACTGTTCTTTAAAAATGAAAAATGTTACCTTGTTCAATTCATTTGCTTTCATTCACAGTAGATCATGGCCAGACATGAAGAGGAAATGGATCTCATTTTTGGTGAGAAAGCCTTGCATTCTGTATTTTCTTAGCGGACACGTCAATGAGTATAAGCTACATTTTTGAATTTTTAAAAACTCTTTTATTATATTTTTCTTGCATGTGCAATATACTATTTGTTTTTTATTTTTTCTCTCCTTTTTTATATTTGAAACACATGTCACCAGTATTAAGAATTTCTTTAACTTTTTGATTTTGCAGTACTATAAGTTTAAGATACATTGCTAATGCATGCCCCAAAAGCTTGAGACTATAAAAATGATGCCACTAATTATTTTAAAAATTATGGGACTTTGCTTAATGATTCTGTCTGATTCCAGGACAAGATATACACACAAGAGCCATTGCACAGAGCCAAAGAAAAGCCAATCCAGGATGGATTGATGCCCTTCTGAGCCAAAGGTCTTGAACCTAGTGTGAAGACTTGAGGTTACTGTGTTTAACATGCTAGACATAGGCTTTCCTTGTGTCCACACTCACTCTGAAAATACTCACAGATGAGTATCCCCAAACTTGGCTCCTACTTGGCTTCTATAATCTGGTCCCTTTCTTTTCTGCCTTTCATAGTGTGGTACCTTTCTGTAGTCCTGGCTATTGACTGGGTAAATGCATCATTGCTTGGATCATTTTAATTGGGCCCTGATTCAAGGACCTATTATAGATTTATTTTTCTTTTACTTGGAATTTTTACACATAAGACTTTGATAGTCTATATTTTCATCCAGAAATTTTTCTTTTTTTATTTGGATTTTCTGATATCTTTTTAATTTCTCTTGCCAATTGATTCATATACCTCATACCTCAGCCATGCATCCCTAAGTGATCCTATATTTTTCAATCACCCTCTTAACGGGGGAATGTAAAAAATATCATTATTTTAAATTGCAAAGTTTAAATTTCCTTTTGAGAAGAATTTTAGGTAAAGAAAGATGCTACTTCCCTGAATCCAGAAACTGAACTTTTGGAGAAGACACCATGAAGAAGCCTCCAGACCACAAGCTGCACAAGAATGAACTTTGGGTGTAGTTGATTGAACATTTATTTGTATGTATACTTTTGTGCCAAAGGGGACTGCCCCCTAACTGGCTTTTTGTCAATGTGTCTAGCAATTATTGTTTTCGTTTTTTTCTCTTATCCTCAAATTATTGTAATCTTTAAATTGATTATGTTTTTATGATCCTTTGGGGGAAGTCCTTCTTCCCAAGAGGATCAAAGGGAGAAATGTAAAAATGGACTTAAATCCAGGACTTCAATCCCCAGAAGTCCTTGCTCCACTTCCCCAAAATGCTTTGTAATCTCACTGAATTCTCACCTGGGCTGAGAGCGAGATGGAGTATTTAACCTGGTTGTGAATAGGCTCTGCCCTATTTTTACTTCCACTTCGGAGCACACGGGGCTCTCCACCTAGCAGGCAAGATGTGAGTGGTCATGAATAGGCTCTCTGGGCCTAGACACATGCTTTTCTTACTTGTGTTTTCTTTATATTTTAATCTTCAATAAACCTCAAAAAATATAATACTCCTTGCAGAGAGAAACTAATTTCTACCTGCATCAGTCTCCACCAAATTTTAATCTTTACATAACCAAGATGGAGAAAAGGCCCAAGATCAAGCTATATGGTAATTAGTTTAAGGAGCTACTTGATGACTAGAAAGAAAGGGGTTCCCTCAGACTGGGGGAGATTTGGGTAGGAAAGGGAAAATGGCAAACAAGATAGTGGTCTTTTCAGTATTTAAAGGACTGTCACATGAACAAAAGATTAAATTTATTCTGCTCCGTCCCAGACAACAAAACTAGAAGGGTAGATTGGAAAAAGGCAAGTTTAGAATTCATGTCAATTAAAATCTTACTAATAATTAAAACTATTGGATAGTGGAATGGGCTGCTTCAGATGGCAGTAGGCTATCCTTCCACGAAAGTCTTCAAGGAAAGGCTAGATGACCAGTTTTCTGGTATGATATAGGGGCACCTCTTGATCAGCTTAGGTTGGACTAACAAGGTGGCCTTAGGTCACAGATAACTCTAATATTCTATGATTTCATATTTCTTTGGATCACTTCAGCAAAGGCCAAAAAAGTTATCTCTCTTACAGTTGTCCATTTCTCTACCAAAATCAGGCAGGCAGGATTTATGATCTAATCAAGGAAGATACCCTCTGCTGATCACTAATTGTCTCCTAGTCTTCCTTAGGAATTCATCTATGTCATCAACCCACATGCTGCTGGAAGGTTGGAAATATTGTAGTTCTTTTGTTAACAAAGAGGTAGGGACTTGTTAACTATTTTCAGTGAGGTGTTTTGTTTTTTTCTTTACAAAGAAATCATACAGAAATTGGTACATCTCTAAGAGTTTACAGATGGCAATGGAGAGCAATAAAAGTTAATGGAAGGGCCATAATGTTATGGGAGTGGACGGACCCTGGGTGATCCTGCCATTTATTCTTCTACAAAACAAGAATTCACCATAAGGCAAGATTTCCCCAGAGCTGTGGGCCAACTCCCTGTGCCCAGCGGGAAGTTCAGAAACAGCCCCCTTTGAAGTAAGAGAAAATAAAACGGACACAAAGAGTTCACACTATTTTACTTAAACGAGAAGAAAACAGTACAAAGAGGAATGTGGGGAAGTTGCTTGTGAAATTCTACTCACCTATGGTCCAAGTGAACCTCTTTCTTTTTGAACCCCCAACTTTCTTCAAGACTCAGTCAAGGACCACTTCCTCTATCTAAAGGCTTTCCCAAGATTCCAGTCCAGCTGTTAGTGCCTCCCTCTCCCCCCCTCCCTCCCACTCAAATACCTTGAATTTTCTTTCTATCTATTTGGTCTATTCCATGACAGATGTTTGTTGTTTCCGGGGAGATAACGGAAGCTCTTTGAAGGCAAGAAATGTTCCATTTTGGGCTTTGTACCACCAGTTCTTTGCTGGAAGTAGGCAATAAATGCATAGTGGTTTACTGATGGATTCATTGTAGACAACACCCCGCCCGCCTCCCCTCCCACCAAAGCAGCGCTGGGTTTCCACGAAGATAACTATCGCCCAAACATCAACCGACACAGCCTAGATGGGTATTGCCCTCCTTGGGATCGGGAATCGCTTGGCAGTAGTCACTGTGATTTTTATTTGATATCCATACAAAGCAAAAACAAATAAATTACCATAATGAGAAACAACACAATGCCGTGTGGATGTACAAGCTGCCGTCGTGTTTAATAGCAACAAAGAGCCCTTCGCTTTTGATTTAATTTTCCAGAAAGCTGCTTATTGAGAGTGTCATTGTACTGAAACCAAACTGTTGGGGGTGGGAAAAAGAGGAAATAAAAGCTTGCAGAGCTGCGCTTGCCTGAAAGGTTGCTGGGAAGGCAGGGGGTGCTCCTCCCCACCCCGCCACATTTTTATTCTCAGTCAAATCAACTCGGCTGCACCACGACACAGCTGCGATTTGTGAGGTAAATGGCAGAGCTAAATGTGCTGAGAACCGAACACGTTCCCTGAGCAACAAAGGGATTGAAGGCAAATGTTACAGTATTATTGACAACACTGGCAATGCTTGTCTAAGCATCTGCTTCATAAAAAAAATTTTAAAAATAAAAAGTTACACTCAAAACAAAAGAAGCCGCAGCCACGACGTCCCTGCTAGCTAACTTCAGGGCACGGATATCCCCTCCCATTACCTTGATGGCAATCAAAAACGCCTCCCGTTGACACCCTAGAACCCTCCCGATGCTCTCCCCCCACCCTTTCTCGGAGAGGTATTTTTCTTAAAAGTTAGTTGGCAATATTTGCTTGAAAACAATTTTTCATCATTGTATTTTTCTACCTTGAAGAAAAGCTGAATTACACACCGAGTTCATTTTGTTGTCACCAAACATCACTAACATGAGTGTCAAAGGGGTATATTGCACAGCATTCCTCCCACTCTTTGCTCCAGAGTCTCAAGATAGCTGTCAAACTTTTTTTTTCCCAAATCAAAAATACTAAGAACAGTGGATCCTCCATTTTCATATAATGGGAGGAGGGAAGAAGGGGTGAATCACTAACCTGCGAATCAGAGCAGCTGCTAAAACCCAGTTCTGCCACTGACCATGAATGGGACAAGTTTTGTCTGCCTCAGTCTTCCCACCTGTAAAATGGAGAAAATCCATCTTACCTACACCAAAGAATTATTGTGAAGATCAAATGAAATTATATGCACAGGGGGAAGCTGGGTAGCTCTGTGGATTGAGAGCCAGCCAGATGGGAGGTCCTGGGTTCAAATCTGGCCTCAGACACTTCCCAGCTGTGTGACCCTGGGCAAGTCACTTAACCCCCATTGCATAGCCCTTACCACTCTTCTGCCCTGGAGCCAATACACAGTACTGACTCCAAGATGGAAGGTAAGGTTTAAATAAAAAATTATATGCTCAAAAGCACATTAAAACTTTTGAAGTCCCATATGAATATGAATGATAGTTACATTCATGAAAAATGATGTGACCCTTATAGAACCTACTATATCTAGAAGCACTAAGTTGCTTTGCTAAAATCTTTATTTTATTTCTCTTTATTCAATCAACAAATATTTATTAATAAAAATGTATTTTTAACAAGTCCCTCACAATCTGGCACAAAGTCTCTAGACTTATTTTCACAGTATTTCCCTTCACATATTCTGGGCTCCAGCCAAACCCATTTACTTGGTGCTCCCCAAATTCAACATTCCATATCACACCTCCTTGTATAGCCCAAGCTGTCCAGCAGAACTGGAATTCTCTCCTTTCTCACTTCTATCTCTCACTGTACTTAGCTTCCTTCAAGTCCCAAAGTGTTAGTATTCTCTGCCACTCCAACATATCTTGCATTCACTTGTATGTTTGCATATTCTATACCTCTTAGAAGATATAACTCCCTAGCAGCAGCTATTTGTCATGTTTGTCTTTGTATGCTCAGCAACTAGCATAGTACCTCAAATATAGTAGGTGCTTAATAAATGCATGTTATTTTTGTAATTCAAAGGTAAATGGCAATAGAAACCAGTATATAAAAGTACTAAGTGAGAGGTACAGATAATTTAAACTACAATCTCATGGGCTAATTCTAAAAGGGCAACCAGCCAAGGATGAATAGAAGCTCTTGAGAAAGGGAAATTCAGAGGAATGTTCTGATGAGAAAGGGGGGTGGGGATTATATAAAGGGATTTAGGGAGATGCATACATAGCAAACTTATTGGTAAAATTAACTTTTTAAAAGACCTATGGGAGCATGGGCAGGTAATGGAAGACAAATATAAAAAAAAAAAATACATAGCTTTTTAAGCTGGATTTTGTAAAAAAAAAATAAATAAAGGAAGGAATAGTATCACTATTGGATCAAGGTAAACTCAGCCTTCATTCCATTCATACTTCTAGAATATATTATTAGAAGAATGGTGACTATCTGGAAAGGGGAAAGGGAAACATTACAAAGATCAAGTAAAATCATGTCCTTCCCTAAGCCCATAGTGGCGAACCTATGGCATACCTGCCACAGGGGCACTCAGAGCCTTCTCTGTGATGTCATCACTGCAGCACAGAATTCACCAGAGTTATTTACTAGAAAGTCAGAGGGATGAGGGTCTGGGCTGTTCCCCTCCCCCTCTCTATCAGCTCCTGAGGACATTTTTCATATTACCACACCTCTTAAAGGTTCACCATCACTGCCCTAAGCCCATTTCCCTATACAATGGAGTTACTAGACAGGCAGAGCTATATGTTATTTGCTTCCATTTTCAAAGAGGACCAATGCTCTCACAGGGGGATGTCTTGATTTACATGTGAAATGGATATAAATGAGGTAGAATTGCACCAAGTCATCAGCCTCACTCTCTTCCAGAGTCATCAAAGTCCAGTGGCAAGATAAAACTCAACTAGTAATGGCCTGGGATGCAGTAGATGACCTTGGCATCTTCTATAATCTGACCACAGATTCAGCCACCTTCATGGCCACTGGAACAAATAGCTCCCAACTGCCCATTTTGCTGAAGGAAGTCTTCATGTGCTTGAGGTAGACATCTCCCTAACTCACCAACAGGTTTGAGACCTGTCAGTTACCCTCAACCTGGCTTAGCCAGGATGGTTTTACTGGAATGTGGTTGGTGTGTCTTTGCTACGGCTTCTTAGAGCCACAGGTGAGAGGCGAGTAAAAGATGAAAGATACCAAAGGTGAATGAGTAGCCTTAAAAAAGGGTGCTTTATGCAAATTTACCTAGATTTTAGCAAAGTATTCAACAAATTTTTTAATATTATTCATGTAAATAAAATAAAGATACAGGCCCCACAATAGAAGTTAGATCAATTTAGGATTACTACTCTCTGGTTGGACCTTGAAATGGTAATTCATGGTTTGATGTCAACTTTAAAGGAATTTCTAGTTGAATATTCAGGGATCTGTATTTGACTCTGCCCCCACTTAACATTCTTATCAATAATCTGTATAAAGCAATGTTTATCAAATTTGCAAAGCTATGAGTGAAAACACATCAGATAGCAAAGCCAAAACGTGAAACCCCAGCTAGCTAGAATATTGGACCAAATCTAATACAGATATATGTAAAGTCTTACACTTGAATTCAAAGAAATAAATTTGACAAATACAAGGGAAGGAAGACAAAATGAGACTACAAAGTGATTTGTCCAAAGATCTTTAAGCAATGACTGGATGACCGTCTATATGGGTTGTAGAAGAGGCTCCTGATCAGAGATTGGATTAGTCAGTCTCTAAAGTTCTTTCCAACTCAGATTCTGATCATCTATGATTTTGTCATTTTACTTTGTAATTAATGGATTCTCTTGATTGGTTTTTCAGTAGTCTAGTGACGTGAAAACATCAAAAGAAGAATTTCTTTAAGACCTTTTGTCTGAATTTACAATAACAGAAGAGCAAATTTTATTTCTCTTCTGTTTTATCTTATCCATATATTCATCTAGCAACATGGAGCACCTCTTCAGCACAGCTATTAAATCAATCATAGGCCAGTGGGTTCTGCACATCAGTCACTCATTAAGTATTCTCATTTACACCCAGCTCTGCTTTTCACCCACTGAAGGACCTTAGAAAATTAATTTCTGTAGCCTCATCTGTAGCAAGAAAATAGAATATCGAGATGCTTGATAGGAAAGGAGAATGGTGAAAAGACAATAGTGTTTACAAATGACATTTAAAATACTTTATTTGTTACTATCAGTTATTACTAATATTGCTAAATATTATCAATATTCCTTGGTGTTCATAGTAATAATGTTAATTACTAAATGTTACAAATCTTGATTTTCCTCCTTTCCTTTCCAAGATATGTATTCCAGAAACCTCTCCCATTATTCCTTTGAGATTCTGACCTGAGACTAATTTTGCCCTTCCCATCACCAAGTCCATTTCCTTCTGATCAAGGAGATGAATTTGCCCTCTGCATTCAAACATAGAGATAACTGTATTCTGCGCATTTGGAACAGCCTAACTTATAGTTTATTATATCAGGGAGAATATATGTGTGTATGTATGCATGTGTCCATTTCACATTGCTACTCCCCACTATGGTTTCAATATATCACAGATCAGCATGAGAAATTAAATTGGAATTTGGAGGGAGTTTTGCAGAAGCCTCAGATGACATGCAAAGGTCAGCAGACAACACAGAAAAGGTTTAGAAATTAAATAGCCTATGACCAAATATTTAACCCAAATTTTACAATAATATATTTAACACTCCACAAAGGAAAAAGAAAAAATTCACAGTTCTTTTCTGGTACAAAGGGAGGACCAAAAAATTTTACACATATTTTCCAGATCGTGAAGGCACCGGACCCCTAACTCCAGAGATTGTGTGTATTTGTGTCTGTATATGTGTATGTATATATGCATATATAGTATAAAAATAAATTATATAGCTATAATTTTCCTCAACAACTCATGACATGATTACTGGATCTTTTGCTCAGTTGAAAGGATGTATGGTCTACATAGCTTTCATACCATTGTACATGAAGACTTTCCTATGTTTTGAAGCTTTAGTCATTCTTTATCGTTATAAACAATAACAACAAAGTTTAACTGAACTTCAGTTGTGTTCAGAAGACCATGCTAGTCCATAGGGATACAAAGGCTTAAGCCAGGGATCCTGCCTTCTAAGAGCATACAATCCAATTAAGGAAACGGGACACTAAAAATAAATAGCAGTGCAACAATGCAAAAGATAATGCCAAAAGAATAGTCTAGACAATAAAGGCTACAAAAAAATTAAACAAAGGAGCGAACACTGAATATTGACACAATTATTGAAAGTATTGTGGAGAAAATAAGACTTGGGACAGGCTTAAAGAAATAATGGATTTGGTTAAAGTGAGAAAATAAGAAGGATATTCTATCTAGGGGAAAGCATGAACTAAGCTATAGAGATTTGGTTGAGCATTACATAGAGATTTGGCCTTGGAGTCAGGAAGACCTGATCATATATGTAGACTACTGGCTTATTCTCAGGTATCAACATGGTATAAATGGCTAAACCCAACAGTGGTCAGGGGGGATCTAAAAGTATAGGTTTATTCATCTTGTAGAGAAAGAGTTATCAATCACATGGCAAGGATTCATTCATATTGGTAAGTCCTGGGTTTTACAAATGAGCTGAGTGCTAAGACTTTGTTTACCTTTTTCTCCACAAAGATGATGCTTGAGTGGTGGCACATGCCCCTACTGGCCTATTGGGGCCATAATGGAATAGAGAATCCTCCAGGTCTGAAAAAGTAGTAATCTATTTGATGATAGAATCAAGGGAAATCTTAGAGATCATGTTACCAGTGCAAAGCCCTTTGCTCTGAATGAAGTAGTAAACCTTGATACTCTGGCTGCCTACATGGCAGAGGCTATTGTCCTTCAGTACTCTCAACTCCCAGTGGCCTATACTAATATTTTCTCTAGTCAAAGGACTTCCCTTTGAAATTCTATCCATTGTTATATTCTCCCAATCCCCATCTCTTACTCCTTTGCAATGAGTTTACTACTTGCCATTCCTTAATTGGGCTCAGGTGGTCAACCCATGATTCTAATTATCATTAGTAAAGTAGGACCCATCCCTCCCCTCTAGCTTAAAACACCATGAATTGGGCTGATTTATGGGTACAGAATTCTAAGTAAAATTTAACAAGCAAACTAAAATGCTGATTACTGAAAACGACTACTATTGCTACACTTAGACTTAGGAGAATCCATTTTACTCAAGTCTCCAAGTAAGTAGTTTTGTTATCCAAGTCCAAAGACCCTTCATCCTATGCCTTAGGAAAGATACTATTTCCAATTTTACCTCTCCTTGGATCTCTCTAATTAATAACTTTACCCAAATCTTATGTCAATGTCTACTGCACCTCCTAATACCTCCTATTTAGCTTATCTTGGCTTGTAGTTAACCATATAGTCTAACCACACAATTCAAGTCAGAAAGTTTTGAAATTTAGTGGTATTGTCTAGGTCATGAAGTTTCCCCCTTTGGGTACCTTCAGGTCTCTTCCTGTATCTCCCAATATGGCAACCATTGGAATGGAGGGGGAAAAACTGATAGAATTATTGATTGGAATTATATATCTCTATGTAAGTCCTCCCTCAGACCTCTGTAACTCTTCTTTGTGAGACTTTATTCAAGAATATTCAAGGATGCTCACTCTATGAAAAGAAAATGACAAGAAAAATGACAAAGAAAATGCAAGCCCACCTGAGTAACTCCATAGAAAGCACCAAGGAAGCAGCCCTGAGAAGTTTTCCATTTGAGCTATTGAAGTCCCTAGGTTTATTGCGCAGTTTCATTTATTTATGAGCCCTGGTCCTTAGCAGTTTTACTCTGAGACTAGAGAGTATGGATTGTTTCTTTCTTTGCCTTTGTATCTGAGTACATCTAAGTACCTAGCGCAGTGCCTGGAAGTAGTAGACACTTAACAAATGCTTCTTAATTCATTCAGTCTCCTATAATAGGGTAGCCTCGAAATAAGGAACCTTCCTATATGGATGTGAGATGATACAACTCACCTAGGAACCTCCCCAGGGCCAGTAAAGCATAATCCTTAAAATAGTAAAACCAAGTTTATTAAGGGTAGGAAAATGATGAATACAGTCCTAAATCTATCCAGCTATATATCCTCCCCTCATGGGACTTGCTCTTCTGGTCTTCTAAAACCCTTCTTATATCTTCTTGCTCTTATCTAAAAATACCAAAATCTATCTGACTCTAAACTAATCTACCTAATAGGGATTAACAAAAAGAGGAAAAGGAAAGGACTCATAGGTGAATTTGAGTCCTTACCTAAAGCTTGGGATTGGCTGCACTATATAGTACAAAGTCCCAGGTGACAATATTTGTATTACCTTGGCCAAGTGGATTTCTGGCAGAGGGATCCCTGGCAGATGGTCTCTGTACCTGAGGGAAAACAGTCTACTCCAAAGCACATTCTCAACCAAGGAGTCACTAATCTCTCCATGAGATTATGACTACCAAGGGAAAATCTGTCAGAGCAAAACCTCCTTCCAGTTCAGTGGGAAAAGGGCAGAGAGTGAAATGACAGTTAATGTCAGTTCAAAACTCCCACAATCCTTCTCTCCTCAGAATCCTCTCTCAGGGCTTGTATCCAAATTCTCCTCTTTTCCTCTTAAAGCTCATCCATGAAATTTACTCTATCCCTTACCTATATTCCTACAGCCTGCCCATTGATCCATACTCTACCTAACAGAGGCTACCACCCACAACAATTGACTTTGAAGACTTCCCACAGCAACTCCAAAATACTTTTTTGTTCTGACCTCTAAAATAGGAAGGCCACCAGCAGACAGTCTCTACTACCTCCACCAAACTGGAACTAGGAATAATTTTATGTGGTAAGCTTGGGTATGCATTAGCAATCTACATAATAAAGGAATTTATCAGCAAGATACTAAGTGTTCCAAATATCCAAAATATGAAAAAGATCTGCAATTTCATCCAAACAAAGCCCACTTTTGGCAAATCATAATCAGTCTGTCTATGACTTGGCAGAGAAGCTCTAAGGAGACACATTTGAGGTTAAATGCTTTATCTAGCATCATCTTGCTGGTATCAGAGGCAGGACTTGTCCTGACTCCAAATCCCAAACTGAAGCAGCAATACCACATTGCCTCTAACACAGTGCCTGGCACACAGTAGGCAAATAATAAATGCTTGTTGAATTTAATTGAGTAGTTGTCGTACTGAAGTCATAATAATAGCTCTGGTCCTGGCACAGCTGAATACTGAATTGGCTCCTGGTGGTTATATAAGAGTAGTGGAAAGGATTAGAGAAGCAACTTCATGTAGGTGACAGTCAGGCTTTTCTGAACACCATTATTTTGTTCCTTTGAAAAGGGCAGTTCCCATCTGTTTGTCTATGGGCCTATTATACCCTTTTGGTGTTGTGGAGACATATTGTGTAGAATGACAATTCTAAATTTCAACTTTATATAGGATCAAAACAGGATTAAAGCAAAAGAGGCTTAGTGAAATTCTAGAGGAACTTCCAACTATCTGGATATATCCAACAAGCCCCATTTCAAGGAGTAGCAATAAATGTAATGCTAAGGGATATTTTTTACCAAGGATGGGGTTCAAGTGAGTGCCACAGATGGAGAAGTGGACTCTAATCAAAGGCCTTTTCATGAAACCATCTCTCTGAAAGTGTAAATGCATGATAGAAGAATGGAAGGGTGAGTATCAAAGAACCATTTTCCTTAATGGTATTCTTTAATTTTTTTCCCAACCCTTCCCTTTCCCCTCCTGCCCTGCCTTAAAATATTTTTTAAAAAAAGATCTCCAAATCCATTATCTCAGAACGCAGTGTTTGAATGATAAGAACTTGTGCTAATTGTGGGATTTGCCTTCTGACTTCTATTATTCCATACAATTAAGTTTAATTCTGCCCTGTTGGCACCAAAGGCCTGTGTACCCTACTGGGTATGGCTGCCTTAAAATATAGCCATAGGCGAAGTGTGATAGCTCAAAATAAACCTGGCTTAGAGTTCCTCTGCCTTCTAGAAAGCTCACCACTTTGAGACTTTCTCTTCTCTGGACCTGGCATTTCTTTCTTCTCTTGTCCAAAAACATCCATGTTTTTGGACTTTGTTGCCTTGGTTGAGACACCAGAGATGGGAAATCAAACACACCCAAATGAAAATCCACCCTCTCCTTGTCCCCCAGCCTAAAGTCTTTATCTGCATCATCCAACTACCCTATGCTGCAAGTGGTGAAGGAGCAAAGATGAGGGGCTGGAGGAACTTGGATGTACCAAGGATGAGGGTAGCCTCTCACAGCACCATCATTGACTCCTCTCTTTATTTCCCTTCCCATCTCTTGCTGTGGCTAGAAGATCTTCACAACTGACATCCTACCAATCCCTCTGATTGTACTTTTGTCCCAACCCACTCCTGCTCCCAGCAGTGAGTGCTATGTTTGGGCCTTAGACCTTTCTTTCTGTAAGATAAACCACAACAAAATAAAGGTTTACTGTTTTATGCATTGATTCTTTTTTGAAACCTCCTTAAAGTCCCCAGATTGTTCTTACAATGATAGATGCAATTGAAATGGTTGGGTTGAAAGACAGCAATGGAGAGTAATGAATGTTGGAGGGGATGTGGCAAAGTTGGGACATTAATGCATTGCTGGTGGAGTTGTGAATTGATCCAAACATTCTGGAGGGCAATTTGGAACTATGCCCAAAGGGTGCTAAAAGACTGTCTGCCCTTTGATCCAGCCAGAGCACTGCTGGGTTTGTACCCCAATGAGATAATAAGGAAAAAGATGTGTACAAGAATATTCATAGCTGCACTCTTTGTGGTGGCCAAAAATTGGAAAATGAGGGGATGCCCTTCAATTGGGGAATGGCTGGACACATTGTGGTATATGTTGGTGATGGAATACTATTGTGCTCAAAGGAATAATAAAGTGGAGGAATTCCATGGAGACTGGAACAATCTCCAGGAAGTGATACAGAGTGAGAGGAGCAGAACCAGGAGAACATTGTACACAGAGACTGATACACTGTGGTACAATTGAATGTAATGGACTTCTCCATTGGTGGCAATGCAGTGATTCTGAACAATCTGGAGGGATCCATGAGAAAGAACACTATCTACATTCAGAGGAAACACTATGGGAGTAGAAACACAGAAGAAAAACAACTGCTTGATTACATGGGTTGAGGGGATATGGCTGGGGATGAAGACTCTAAATGAACATCCTAGTGCAAACACCAACAACATGGAAATGGATTCTGATCAAGGACACATGTAATACCCAGTGGAATTGCGTGCCAGCTATGGGAAGGGGAGAGGGAAGGGAAGAAAATAATATGATTTTTATAACGAAGGAATAATGTTCTAAATTGACTAAAAAAAAGTAATAATAAATACAAAAAAAAAGAAATGGTTGTGTTGAGTTGTTCATCTGACAAATTGGGGACTCTACATTCTATGAGTCTACCTGCCCCCTTTACAAGGATGTATCTGCACAGCTGGGCACATGGCTTCACCTCTAATGACTCACTTTCCACTGAATCTGCCAATCTTCTTATGTGTCAGCTCTTATAGGGGTAAAATTCCAAGGTGGAAAAAACCAGTACTTTCTTCATACTGGCCTCAGACACCCAATGGAACTGGCCAGTGTCAATGAGCCAATTCATACAGAGCTTGGCGAATTGCATCAGAATGAGATGAACTACTCAAAATAAAGCTTATTAAGTTTGTGCCAGGTTTTTAAGAGAACGTGCTTTAAGTGACAATATGACCATAGCCTTACAGTGTGATACATTGGAAGGGAAATATTCTTTAAATGAAAGATGGGGTTGGAACCAATTAGAAGGCCACTGCAACTCTCCAGGCAATTGATGATAAAAACTTGAATAAGACTAGAGGCTTTGTGATCAGAGAAGAAAGATAGATATAAGAGATGTCATGAGATAGAACCTACAAGACAACTGGAAGGTTACAAGGAGGGACAGAAATGAGTGACAGAAGAATGATTCTAAAGAATAAAGCTGAGTGACTGGAATAATAGCAATAGCCTCCACAGAAATAATTAAGTTTGGGGGAAGAATAACTTGTGTCTTTGATATATTGAGTTTGAAATGCCTACAGAACAACCAGCTGGAGATCTCCAACAGATCACCTACCAGGCACGGAATCCAAGGCAGAGCCTGTGAGTAGATTCATGATTGTAGTGTAATTTGCACACAGATGGTAATTAAACCCTAAGAAGATAGTGAGATTGCCAAGAAAGAGAATAAGAAGAGAACAAGAGTCTGGGAAGATGCCCTCATTTATGAGGAAGAAAGAAGATGGAACAGAAAATTAAAAGGGAAATGAGTAATCAGATATGTAGAAGAACCAAGAGTGAGCAGTGTCACAGAACTCAAGGAAAGGAACCAGAAAGCAAAGTATTGAAAACTGAGTGATAAAATGAGAAAATGGAAGAAAAAGATTGAAAATTCCTGTTCTATAAGTTGGACTGTGAAAGAGAGAAGAGATATAGGGCAATAGCTTGAGGGAATGGCATAAGTATTAACTGAGAGGGAGAGACCTGAGTATATTTGTAAGTGGCAGGAAAGAATCTTATGGATTAGGAAATATTGAAGGTCAGTGAAAGATGGAGGATGGCTGAGGAGACAATCTCCCTCACATTTCAAGGGTCTATGATTTTGGTAGCATGAATACTCCCTCCTCTGTCACACTTTGTAACCACTCTTTATGCATTAGCACACAAGCTTCATGAGTTGCTATGCCCCTAAAAATTCTCTACTCTGTAGCCAACTGGCAATCAACTTTTCTGAACTTAGGTAGGCAGATCCTCAGATGCTAGGCATATTGTTGTCCCTCACTGGGAGCATTCTTAAAATCTTCCCATCCTGCCAGTACCTCCAATCTTCTGGCAATGTTTCAAGCAACCAGATTCATACCACAAAGGCCATTAGTAAAAATCCCAGGTTTCTACTACTATGGGATGCTAACACTGATCCATTTGTAATTTCTGACCCTGTACATACACAATCACTGACCTCACCACCATTTTTAACTTCTTCTCCAGACCTTCAAATTTTCTTTCCCTAAATCAATCTCTAGCCTTCTTCATAATTCTTACATCTTACAAACTTCATTCTCAATTTTCCCCCTCTTTCCTTAACTCAGGTCCTTCTCCTAATTCTTCCCCCACTAAAACCAGAAGATACCAAGATGATATCTCTTTTATTATGGACTCTTTTTGATCCTGTCTTATTTCCAAATTAGACACCATCTTCTGCCTATGGGTTCCTAGCCTAGTTTCCATCTTTCTACATGTATATATGAGCTAATCAGTCTCAAGCCCTACATCAGTGATGGTGAAACTTTTAGAAACTGAGTGCCCAAACTGCAACCCTCATGTGACATTTGAGCCCCCTGCCTTATCCCAGACAGGGGAGGGAAGAAGCACTCCCATTGAGTTTCTGGACAGAGGGATAGATCATGTGAGAAATGTCCTCAGGCACACATGGAGAAAGGGAGGGGAGCAATCCCCTCTAGCACACTCTGGAATATATGCCTTAGGTTCACCAACAAAGCCCTAGATTATTCCTTGTAGGGATCTTTTGGTATTAGCTATCAGATACTATTGATGTCAGACTAAATGAAGGGTCAAGCAACAGTAAAGAAGAAGCATCTGTCCTTCTGAGGCTAGGGTCTTGAAGTAGAAAGCAGGTTCTCACTAGTCTTCAGGCTTCTTTAGGGATGGGAAAAAAGTAGCCTCGGTATTGGAATGAGTCCATAGAGTTTGAGAGACTAGCAGCTAAGGATAAATATATGCCAAGCTAGTATTTGAGTAGAAAGTAGTATTTGACCAAGGGAGCTGTGAAAGGAACAAAAATGAATTGGTTCAGCATGAAATAAATTCAGTATGTAAACAGAACAGAATGAGAGAATGGCGATCATGGAAGGTTGGAAGGAATAATAGAATGAGTTCAGAGTAAGAAAATTGAGACTATACAAGAAGGAGTGACTGAATGAACTAGTGAGTGCTAGAGGAAAATGACAGGTCCCAGCAGGATATTGAGCTCAGCTAATGTGCCCAAGTCTCCTTCATATTTCACTATTCCTTCAACTAAATGATCTTGTAACTTTATCAGATTCATAGCTAAACTCCTAGAAAAATCCATCTCTACATACATACATACATACATGCTTCTGTTTTCTTCCCTCCTGCTCATTTTCAATCTCTTAAAATATGACTTCTGACTCTAACATTCTACTAAAACTTCCTCTCCATGATTACCAAGAATCTTATAATTGCTCACTCCACTGGTCTTTTGTCAGATCTCATCCTTTTTAACTTCTCTATAACATTGAGATGTTCAAAGAGGATTCACACCTCTGAAGTGAGGGTTTGCCATGCCTTTTTCTGGAATACTCATCCACTTTTGGTATATACCTGGCATTCAATGCTCACCTGTGGCTCCAAGAAGCTGTAGCTTAGGCAGTAGCCACACCCAGGTAAAATCAACTCAGTAGTTGGGCTAAACCAGGCTGAAGGTAACCAACAGGCCTCAAAACCATCAACGAATTAGAGGAATGGCTACCTCAGGCATATGAAGACTTCCCCTAGTGGAAAGGGCAGATGAGAACAATTTGTTCCAATGGCCATGAAGACGGTTGAGGCAGAGGCATTATACAGCTCTTAGAACTTGGTCAGACATCAGAAATGTCAAGTTCCCAGGTCATCACAAGTCATCTTGACTTTTGCCTTGCCACTGGACTTCACTGACTCTGGAAGAGAGAATGAAGCTGAAAACAGTGCAAATCTGCTTCACATGGATACGATTCACAAGCAAGTCATCACCCCCAAATCTCATTGTTTCTCTTTAAGACAAAAGACTAACCATAACAATAGCATATGACACTGTTGACTCCTCAGTTCACTTGGATGGTCTCTTTCCCTTGTTAATACTGGTCTTTCCTGGTTCTATCTGACCACCCCTCAGTTTCCTTTATTAAATCCTCATACCTATCCTCTACCCCAAATGCATGTCTCAGAGGTTGTTTCCAGGATCATCTTCTCTCTATATATATACTCTGTCTTAATGACTAAATCCCATGAATTCAATCTTCATCATTATCTGTCCATCAAGTCTCTCTCTCCCTCAAACACCAGTCCCACAGCAATGACTACATACTCAGTACCTCCACTTAGATGTGTGTAGTCTTTTCAAATTCATCACGATTAAATGGAACTCATTTCTCCCCTATCCCTCAAAACCCCCATTCTTCCTCCTGACTTCCCTATTTCTGTTGAGTAAATCATCATCCTTCCAGACATGCTGATCCTCAACTTCTTAGTAGTTCTCAATCCTTTATTATCTGGTACCCAATATACTCGGTCCTTTTCTGAGTCTTATTGATTCCAGAATTACAACTATCTTACACACATCCTCTTTTCTCTGCTTATAAGACCAATACTTCAGTATTCAGGCCCTTGGCATCTCTGGCTGATACTATTAAAGTCACAACCTAATTGGTCATCCTACCTCTAGTGTCTCCTTTTTCCAATTCATCTTTCACTTAGTTGACAAATTAATATTCCTAAAGCAGATGTGACCATGTCACATAAACTCCAGAAGGTTTCAGTAACTCCCAATTGCCTCTAGTGCAAAACATAAACTTCTCTGTTTGGCAGTTAAACTCCTCTATATTCCTCTAACATGTGTCCCCTTGCTGATTTCTTTTTTTTTTAAGCCCTTACTTTCCATATTAAAATCAATACTAAGTATCAGTTCCAAGGCAGAAGAGTATTAAGGGCTACGTAACTGAGACTAAGTGACTTGCCCAGGATCACACAGCTAGGAAGTATCTGAAGGCAGATTTGAACACAGGACTTCCCATCCCCAGAGTTGACTTTTTCCACTAAGTCACCGACCTGCCCCTCCTCCCACTAATTTCACATTATTCCTCACTCTGGATTGTGACAAGGAAATCACTTTAAAAGACTGATATATATTAATTTAAGGTCACCAAGGAATTCAGCTATGTAATTCCTAAATGAAAACTCAAATCAGCAGTCAACCTTTTATGGAGTTTAATTACAAACAGGATGAAGAAAGGTATTAGAGATAGAGAGAGAGAGAGGGAGAGAGAAAGGGGAGAGAAGGGAATAGGGCTTAAATACCCCATCTGTTTAGGCTGGGCCAAAAGGCCCAAGCCCTTAGATAGCTGGGGCAAAGAAAGGAGATCAGTCCCTATTACTCACGTGACCAAAATGGAGAAACAGTCTCAGGGGCCTCCACCTCCAGCTTCCTTCAGAGCCGACTCTCAAAGCACCACCTCTCCCAGCCAAAACCTCTCCAACCAACCCCCCTCAGTCCTCAGACCCCTCTATCTTTAAGGAAACCATCCAAGTTCCCTCCCCTCAGTTCTCACATCTACCAATCACTGTCCATGTCTTCCCTGTGCCAATGGTGGCTCTAGCTTAACCCAGGACCACCCAGAGGTCTCTGGCTTTGCACATGTCTGTTGAAGGTCATATTCTCAAATAACTAAATCTTGATCCTTTGCTACAGCCCTTCCTAAATCCTGTTACCCTGAGTAGGGTAGAGATTGGAATAATTAAATTTTGATCTATGCTGTAGCCCTTCCTAAATCCTGTTAGGACTGAGTAGGGTGGAGATTGTAATTTCTAAGACCTGGTTCTGTCATTCCAAGTATCTCTATTGTATCAATTCTAAAATCAATCATGACTCAAAGAACTTCCTGTTCTATGCTTAATCATAGGTCAAAGACCTTTCCATTGTTCAGCAAAAGGTTTCTGTCCTAAAGTAATCTTAAGAAGGGAGGAGGAGGAACCTCCCATGCCAATGGGGTTCACATTCCAATAGAGTTCCCACTCTCAATAGGAAATTTTTCAAGTATGAAATTTCCCAATGGTGAAATTTCCAACATTTATAAGTCTAAGAAATTTTAAGGTTTACAGGATTCCAACCAAACTGGCCTGCTTGCTTTTCACTATAAGCAGTATTACATCTCCCACTTCATGGAAGCACTATCCTTTGCCTGGGAAGTTCTCCTGCCTCACCTCCATCTCCTGGCATGCCTACCTCCCTTCTAGGCTCAACTCCAATTCCATCTCCTATAGTAAGCCTTTCCCGCTTCTCTATTTATTAATTCTCTTTCAACCTCACCTCAATAATGTGTTTTTTTTGTTTTATACTTATTTGTCTCTGTATATTTTGTAGCTTTTCTACACCTCCCAATGGAATGTCAGATCCTTGATTAAATGGACTGATTGCATTTATTTTTCTTTTATCTCCAGTGCCTAATACAGTAGCTATCACTGAGGAGGCCCTTAATAAAGGGTTGAATCAAATGGAGCCCTGATCTGAAAGGAACTGTGTAGGCTGGTAATATGGTAACCTAAGTAAAGCACTCCTCCACAACACACATTATATATGCCAGAATAAAAAGTAAGTCTTCTGACCTCAAATTGAGTGCTGTTTTTACTATGCTAGGCTGATTCTGAAACGTCTTAATCAATTAATCAATCAATAAACATTTATTAAGCGCCTACAATGTGCCAAGCATTGTACTGTCAGAGATATAAAAAGAGCTTTAAGGGAGCTTAGAGTCAAATACGGGAGGCAACATGCAAGCAAACATATACAAAGCAAGCTATTTACAGAATAAATAGGAAATAGTGAAGGGAAGGCATTGGAATTAAGAGGGGTTGGAAGGATGCAAATAGGTAGCACAGTGGATAGAGCACCAGATCTGCAGTCAAGAGGATGTACATTTAAATTTGGCCTCAGACACTGAGTAGTTGCATGATCCTAGGCAAGTCACTTAACCCAAATTACCCAGCCCTTATCACTGCTGCCTTGGAATTTACATTTAATATTGATTCTAAAGACAGAGTGTAAAGGTTATTTTAAAAAAAGAGGTGTTGGGGAAGGCTTCCTATAGCAGGTAAGATTTTAGATGAGACTTAGAGAAGTCAGGAAAAGCAGTCGCTGGAGTAAAAGAGAGAACATTTGAGGCATGAGAGACAGCCAGATAAGAATGCCTTGAGTCATGAGATGGAGTGTCTTGTTCATGGAATAACCAGAAAGCCAGTATCACTGAATCAAAGAATATGTTTCTGGGAGTAAAGAACAAGAAGACAGAAAATGTAGAAAGGTCTAAGTTATGAATAGCTTTTAATGCTAAACTATTTTTAATGTCAAAATTGGAAACCGTGTGAGTCCAGATTCAGTGACATTCTGTGTGTCTTTTATGCTAGAACCAATGAAGTTCTGAGTGATTCATCAACAGAAACATGAGATATAAGCTTTTTCCCAAGAAATTCATGATGCTATCTACTAAGGTGTAAGATGCGCTGTTCTCTGGCATCTGTGAGCTCTATATAAACACCAACAATATCACAGCTTCTTTAAAAATTGAAATATTCATAAGAATGAATGACTGACTGAAACAAGTATTTATTAAGCCTTATTATGTACTTAACACTGTGTTAAATACTGGAGATACAAAAGAAAAGAAAGGTAATCTGTGTCCTCAATTAACTTATGTACTACCAGTTGTATCCAATACAACTAATACCAATGAGGAAACATATGTTGGGAGTAGCCATCAGGAAAAGATGATTTGACCTGGGAAACCAAAGGGACCTTAAATATAGTCATGGGCAGTCCATTGGCATAGCTACTTACAAAGGCAAGAGTAGGGAGGCAGAGTCAATATGGCGGTGTAGAAGAAGCAAAAGTTCAGACCTCTGAATACCCTTCCTTACCAATTACAGACTAAATACTCCTAGGGGACTGAAAATCAAGCCTAACAACAGGACAGAGATGAGGAACCCTCCTACTGGACACAATTCAAGGGGTATGCCCCCCAAAATCCAGAATTTGAGAATACTTGGGTTTGACAGGAAGGCAGAAGGAAGGTTCCAGGACCCCCCCCCCACCTAGAGCACTAAGCCTCCAGTGGCAGCAGGAACCTCTGGACAGGCAAAAGGCACTGGTCTGGAGGGTGAACCTTGCGGGCAGGGCTGTGCCAGGCTCAGTGTCAAACACAGAGAGTGGGAAAGGAGCTGGAAAGGAAGCATAGACCTGGCAGCCTGGTCACAGTGGGGGAGACACTCCATATTGCTCCAGCCTTCCAGGAGATTTTGGCCTCAGAGCACATCCAGCCCAACCCACCTGAACTTAATCCCATCAAAAGTCTTCAGAGGTCAGGGAATCCCAAGCTCCAACACCCCTCCCCCACAGACTGCACCAAGAGATCTCCTGGCAAAGCTCCAAGAGGGGAGACTGTCAGAAAACCCCAAAACCAAAAAAATGAGAGGAGCAAGAGCACAGATAAATACAGGGAGTAAAGAAGGGGTAAATATGAGCAAACAACAGAAAAATAAAAAAGAAATTACAATTGGCAGCTTCTATACAGGCAATGAACAAAGAGTAAATGGAAAAGAGGAGGAGAGATAACAATAAATCAAAAATCCCAGCGAATTGGATACAGGCTTTGGAAGAACTCAAAATGCAATTCAAAACACAATTAAGAGAGGCTGAAGACAATTGGGAAAAGAACTTAAAAACTAAGATAAGTCATCTGGAAACAGAAAATAATGTCTTGAAAGCCAAAATCAACCAGTTTGAAAATGAGGCAAAGAAGATGAAAGATGAGGCAAAGGAGAAGAGATATGAGGTAAAGAGAATGAAAGATGACCTCCAAAGAAAATCAGACCAGAAGAAGAAGGATGACCAAAAAGCCAGGGATGAAATCCAGTCTTTAAGAACCAGAATACAACAAATAGAATCAAGTGACCTCACAAAGGGAGCAAGATACTATAAAACAAAACCAGAAGAATGAGGAAAATATGAAGCATCTCATTCACAAAACAGAGGATTTGGAAAATCATTCGAGGAGAAACAATTTAAGAATCATTGGTCTACCAGAAAACCATGACAAAAGAAAAATCCTGGACATCATACTACAGGAAATTATCCAAGAAAGTTTCCCCGATATTCTAGAACAAGAGGGAAAAGTGGAGATTGAAAGAATCCACAGATCACCTCCTGTACTTGATCCCCAACAGACAACACCCAGGAATGTTATAGCCAAACTAAAAAACTATCAGACCAAAGAAAAAATATTACAAGCTGCCAAGAAGTCATTCAGATACTATGGAACCACAGTGAGGATAACACAGGATCTGACTGCATCCACACTGAAGAACTGAAAGGCATGGAATATGATATTCTGGAAAGCAAGGGAACTAGATCTACAACCAAAATCCAACTACCCAGCAAAATTGACTCTATTCTTACAGGGGAAAGTATGGTCATTCAACAAAATAGAAGAATTCCAAGAATTTGTAAAGAAAAGACCAGACCTGAACAGAAAATTTGATGTCCAAGCACAGAACTCAAGAGAATCATCAAAAGATAATTTAAAAACAGGAGGAAAAGAAAAACAAAACAAAACAACAAAACAACTTTTTTAAGAGACTCAATAAGTTAAAATGATTTGTATCCCTATAAGAAAAGAGGTCATTGGTAACTCTTAAAAATTGTTATTATCACCTGGGCAGCTAGAAGAATTACACTTAGAGGGAACAGTAACAAACTGTATAGGATGAAATGATAAGACATAAATAGGTATATAGATATATGTATGCATAAATACATATACATGTGTATATATATACATATATATACAACTAGAGCTAAAAAAAGAGGTTAATACTAAAAGAAATGGGAAAAGAAGCAAAAGGGGCTAAATTTATATGTCACAAAGAAGCTCATGGCGGGAGGGGGGAAAACATCAATACACTGAAAGGGTAAAGAGGTTGGAGATAGGAAATACTCAACTCTTACGTGCATTGAAATTGACCCAAAGAGGGAAGAACAATCCAATCCATTGGGGCAGAGAATAGATTTGTGTCCTATAGGGGAGTACAAGGGTAACAAATGGACTGGTGGGGAGAGAAGCGGTACAAGGGTAGGGGTAGTTTTAAAAGGACTGTAAAGAAAATAAGGGGAGAATAAGAAGGGAGGGGGGTAGAAAGGGAAGTAAAATAAGGGTGGGAACTAGGGGGATTGATTAAAAATGAACATTGGTGTACAAGGAAATAGTGAAAGAAGAAACGGCAGGACTAGGAGTAGAGATCAAAATGCTGGGAAATACACAGCTGGTAATCATAACTCTGAATGTGAATGTAATGAACTCACCCATAAAATGCAAGCAAATAGCAGAGTGTATTAGAATCCAAAACCCTACCATATACTGTCTACAAGAAACACACATGAGGAAGGTAGATACGCATAGGGTGAAAGTAAGAGGATGGAGCCAAATCTATTGGGCATCAACTGATAAAAAGAAGGCAGGAGTCGAAATCATGATATCCAAAAGCAAGAGTAGCATTGGTTCGATTCTATTCTGGGTCTCAGAGCAGGTGGGAAAGAGAGAAAAACAGAGAGGAGAGAGAGAGGGGGGAGGGGAAAGAGAGGAGAGAAAGGGAAAAAAGAGAGAGAGAGAGAAGAGAGGGGAAGAGAGGGGGGAGAGAGATGTGTTATGAGCATGTCTTTAAGGCAGAAAATGGCCAAGGTAAAATTGAGGATGCATGGTCTCAGGGATAGCAGCTTGATATGCTGATGATGTGTTATTAATAATTAAGCATAGTAGCATTTGACCTTGATTTCACACTCCATGTTTACAAATACTTTCCATTGAGTTTTTGTCATGGCTATTCTTTACAGCCCCAGCAGTGCTTGCACTGGCCATGCATGTTCTCTCTTTTCAGCTTGGCTCCTATGAGTTAACTGATTTGTTTATAACAAGTGAAGAGGTACATGTTATAGAATACGAAATGAGCAATGATGAAAGATGAAGGTGGGGAGGGGGAGGTAACCCAGCAGTCTGACTATTTAAGGTGGCCCAGTAAAAGCCCTGCACGGTGAAGCAGCTGTATTATATTTGTTTCTATTTTATGATCATAAAAGTATTATTATTAATGATGCCATTTTGCATTTTATGGCTCCTTTTCAGCCTGAGAGATCCCAAAGGGCTTCCTGCACCTCCTTTGTGTGGCCTCACTGACTTAATCCAGAAATTGCACTCTCTTCTTTCCATGAGGAGCTTCTTGCCAGCAGCAGTACAGGTAATGACAAGAGGAATAATCAATAGATAAAGTTAAAATGGAGACATTACGGTATTAATCCCCAACTCTACACACTTTTTAAAAAGGCCTAATCTTTTCCCTCAGGACCCATTCCATTTCTTAGGCAGGAAAAGGTGGCAGTGGCTCAGCCGCCATTGGTGATGGCTGAGTTCCTGCCTATTTGCACCATTGGGGATAATTAGAGCGAAATGAAACTGCAAACATCAATAGAGGTTTGGGGTGGGAGGGAGGCTATAAAGAATTTCAGTTAGAAATCTTGAGATTTGTTCCTGTTCCTTACAGTGAAATATAGATTTTAATGCCCTATAGACACTAAAACCACAACTCCAGTTCTAAGAATTTAAAACACAAAAGAAACAGGGGGTTAGGTTTTAAAGTACAAAATTTAGAGGAAATGAGTAGAAGGTTGAAATAGAAAAAACACAACATATGTGGTTCGGAAGCAGAAAAGTCCCCAAGCTAAGAGCCACATTAACAACTCTGAGTGAACATTGAATTCTGAAGTCCCCAAACCCCAAGTGCCAGACCCCAGGCCCCCAAAGCCTGAATACCTTGCTGAAAGCACATTGTCTCCAGAGCAAGAGAGACTTTCTTAGTTGTTGTTTAGTCCTCTTCTCAGTGAGCACTACATCCATCACTTATGGACCACCTGCTTGAGTTAGAAATGGATTATTACCATTGGCCTGGAATCCTAGATCTAAAGGCTAGACTTGGGTGCTCTGTTGCCAACCACTGAAGGAGAGACTGAGAAAATATGCGGTTGTTTTTTTAATTAAAGGGCAATTATGTACAACACATACCAGTGGGATCTATATATACATACACATGATATATGTCTATGTGTGTATATATACGTGTCTGTGTATATATTTTGGAACTTCCAGAAAGAGCTGTTCTTTTCCTTTTCTTTGAAAGAATCTTTCCTTCAAAGCAATGAAGAGGAAGCCAGGAAGGCATTACAAGAGAAAAGAAAGCAATCTTGGAATTCAGAAAAGTGCATGAGCTCACATTAGTTTCTAGTAGATAGTCATCTCCATCAAAACATTTCTCTAAAAAGATTATTCCTATTATCTTTGATTTCTCAGCGCTTTTCCTCTTTAAGAGGCAGCATGCGTGCTTTCACATACATTTTCTTATTTTAACTTCACAACATTCCCGTGAAATAGGTATAAAATGAAGCATGGGAGCATGTATTCAAGACCAAAAAGAAATCAGGTTATGACTACAAGGAAATCAGGAAGAGAATCTGATAATTAGGCAGGAGGCATAAAATCATCTAAAAAAAATCTGATTCTCCTCTCTAACTTTTTGGGGTCTACTTATTTGTGCAGAAGGTCCAAGCATATTTACTACAGGCAATTTTTGTTCTCTTGGTCCAGTGAGATGATAGGCAGTAAAAGGAAAGAGGGAGCAGAGGAAAGAAGGTCATTATTGATAGGCAGAAGGGTAGTTCAAATTGTGCTAATCAAATATAAGTTTTTTTCTATTCGTAAATACATAGAAAAGTTGAAAGACAGATGGCTCCTTTGTACTTCTCTAATAGCCATTCTCCCTAGATTAGCGTTGCCTTTTGTGACAATCAATAAGCATTTTTATGTACCTACTATGTGCTAGCCCACTATGTTAGGCACTGAATATACAAAGAAAAAAAAAACCAAATAGTCCCTGCTGTCAAGGAGCTTACATTCAAAAATAGCAAGAGCCTTAGGCTGACATGAACTTCTTGACAGAGCCCAGTCCAAAATTTGCCATTAGTGACAATAGACCACACCCAAGTTCCCTTGAAAAATATATGATCAAATCTGACAGAAGAGAACCTTGTTCCAGATCCCTATTATTCCCTACACAAAGACCAGCAGTCCTAGGCTCTGAATTCTATAGAAGGAAATTATAGAGGATGATGACCATTTATACATATGAGTGAAAGAAGCAGAACCAAGAGAACATCATAAACAGCAACAAAAATATTGTTCAAGGAATAACATGTATGTCTCCCTCCAGAGAAAGAAATAACTAGAAATAAGTAAGAGTTTTATATATACAGATATCTTTTTGTCAAATGGCATCCTCTCTAATGGGGGGAGGGGAAGAATAGAAGGAGTTAAATGAGTATTTTTACAAATAAATAATTTTTTAAAATATAGTTGGTAACCCAACCCGAAGACCATGACTAGTTCAGTGGTCTCCCTAAGGCATTACCCCACACCAATCTCCTACGGCTTTAGTCATTTCTTTTTCACTCATTTAGAACTGAGTAGGCTAATTGGATGATCCTCAACATCAGATCTCATGTTGGTCCTTTTTTGGATCACATTTGTGATTGTATCCTTGTGAGGATTTCTGAGTGAGGAAATTCCTTCCTCCAATGAAGATCAGCACCTGCTATGAGATTTAGTCTTTGAGAGTTGCTTAAAGTACTAAAAGGTTAAATAACTTGCCCAGGATCATAACCAGCATGTGTGAAAAGTAAGACCTGACCCTAGCTCTCCCTGACTCCAAAGCCAACTCTCTATACACTGCTTTCCAGTTGCCTCTTCCTTAAACAGCTTCTCTCTCCTGTTTGTCTCTCTATGTGACATGAATGCATTTATTCCATAAATGGAAACTAGGTAAAGAACTCTGTTGAAAAGAAAGTTGACCATAGATAAATTGAGTATTACTTAATACTTTGCAACTAATATCTACCTACTCCTCTTTCTTCACTAGTGTACCACAGTCTCTGCTGAACCCCTTGCCCTTTCCCTAGCTTTGCCCGAGGGTCTCCATCCTGTCAAAGACTCTACACAAACTCTCTCTCTCTCTCTCTCTCTCTCTCTCTCTCTCTCTCTCTCTCTCTCTCTCTCTCTCTCTCTCTCTCTCTCTCTCTCTCTGTCTCTCTGTCTCTGTCTCTCTCTTCTCTCTCTCTCTGTCTCTGTCTCTCTGTCTCTTCTCTCTCTCTGTCTCTGTCTGTCTGTCTCTCTCTCTCAACAATACGTTAAGAAGATGGGAGAATGAGAATGGGATTTAAAATTCTGGAATAGAGCTTAAAACAGAGGAAAATTTGCCAAGGATAGAACACATTTAATAAGGTACAGTAAAAAATGTATTTGCCTCGAGTTCAGAGAATTGGAGTAAAATTGTTTTAAACTTTAAAAGTGAAGAGGGAAAAAGACACAGAAAACTGCCCGCATAGATTGACTAAGCCTGATACCATGGACAGCATTATGGACAACATATGAAGAAGAGCAGAAAAAGCCAACAATTCAGAAGAGATGATCTCCGAGAAGAATGCCAGCCTTTAATAGAAGTCTTCTTCTGAAGGCAAAGTATGGCTTCATATTTCTGTATGCCAATGAACAAAGAATGGATGGATTAGAGAGTTTTAGTAAAAGGAGGCAAATTTAACCAAATCCAGCAGCATAGTACATAAATTATTTGTAACAATAATTAAGATAGAGATTTATTTTGCATCAACACTGGTCATAAGACTGTGCTTCCACTGACACTAGGCTGACTCAGAATATGTGACCCTAACCAGATGAGGTTAGAAGAACTGGTTTTACCACATTTAGTTAATTCTGTGTTGGTTGAATTCCATGTTTCATGCCTGACCCACACATCTCATTGCTTTCTTCTGTTGCATTTTAATTCTGTGATTTATGAATATTACTCAAAGGAAAAGAGCTCTCAAAGATGTCATAGTTCTTTCTTCAGAGTATACTTCAATGACTGTTAAAGATATTTCGTTTGAGGAAGTAAGATATTTCAAGGATCATATAAACCCACAATCAAAAAATTTTGTTACACTAAAACACAAAAGAAAGTTACAGTTGCAACTAAAATAATGCCAAGAACTAATAAATTATTACAGTAAAACAACTTAATTATCAGAAAACAAGGAAAGATTTTCAGACATGCCTGTCTGATGGAGGGGTTTTGGATATGTTTAGTTTAAATTGTTCCTGGGATATTCAGTTTGAAATGTCTAATAGTCATAACGGACTGAAGCTCAAGAGAAGGGTTAGACAGGTTCTGTGAGTCATCTCAATAAAGATGATAATTAAAACCAGGGAAACTGATGAGGTCACCAAGTATAATGAACGCAAAGAAGAGGACACAGGAAAAAGCTTTGGAGAACATTTAGGATTAGGGAGCATGATATGGATGATGATAAGCCAGCAAAGTAGACTAAGGAGTATTTAGACAGGTAGATAGAGAATCAAGAGATACATGGTGGTAGGTGATGAAAATTCAATTAAAAGGGTGTTTCCAGGAGAGGGTGACTAACAGTATTGATTGCATCAGATCAGTGAAGAAATAAAAAGCCTGAAAAAAGAATAATATCTAGCAATTAAGAAATCATTAGTAACTGGAGAGAGAGTTCAAGTAGAGTCATAAGATCAGAAGCCAGATTACAAAGAGTTGAGCAGTGAGGGAGAGAAGTAGAAATGGAGACAGCGAGTGTAGACAGCTCTTTTTTCTAAGGAGTTTGGCTGAGAAAATGAAAAGATGTTAGCTAGCTGGAATGGTGAGATCTAATGAAGTTTGCTTATTTTTTCAAGATGGGAGAGACTTGAACACACTTGAAGACAGTAGGAAAGGAACTAGTAGAAAGGGAGTGGGATTGATTGAAAGATCAAGTGTCCTATGTGGAGGGGTTCCAGAAGCCAGTGTTCTCCACCCACCTAATCAGTGCTCCTGTCTTTATTATGCATATTTATCAGCTGCTAAATCTGAGTGCCTTAGTGCTGTATTCTGGCCAATGAAAACTTCAGTCTCCTCTACATGAACAGAAATGAGAGGAACAGATGAAATCAATGAAACAGACACAAACACAAACAGAGAGACAGAAACAAGACAGACAGAAAGAAACAGAGACAGAGACAGAGTAAAGGACAGAGAGAGACAGAGAGAGAAAAACAGAGAGACAGAGAGAGGCCAGCAAAGAACCTGAAGAGACAGCCACACTCAGGGGACTGGGGGAAGAAGATAACTGAGCTATTGAAGGATGAGAACAGAGAGGTGGGAGAAGAACCAAAAGGCAATATTGTCACGGAATCTGAGAGAATATCCAGTGAGAGCTGGTGTAGTCAGCATCCTCCTAACGAAAGGCCAAGGAAGATGAGGGCTTAGATAGGTCATTGGACTTCACATAAGGTCATAGGAGAATCAGGAATTAGATTGTAAGGGCTGAAGAGTGTGATGTAGTGAAGAACAGAGGTAGGGAATTCAGATGACTCCCTTGGAAATTTAGTGGTGAAACATATAGGATGTTTGGCTTGAATCAGGGGTTTCAAAGGTCAGCTAAGAACTGAGCAAATATGAAGGTGGCTAAAGAACATAGAGGGGAAGCACTGAAAACTGACTAACGGCATCATGGTAAGTTATGCTTGGGAAATGATAAGGAGTCAGCCCCTGATGGTTGCCTGAGGCTCCTAAACACATGCTCTGGTGCCCCCATTAGGAAGAATGCTAGTCTAGCCTTTGATGGGGACATGTCCAGTTCACAATGCTCAGAAAAACAGCTGCTATTCTGCCTACTCTGCCTCAACCCCCCTTCACTGCCCCTGAAAACACAGTCCCCAGTTCTGCTACTAATTGGAAAGGCTTTCTTCCATTAGCCACATTTATGGTACCTCCATTTTCATCCCCACCTTATTAAATCCTCCTACCTTGGCTAGACAGTCCTCTCCAAATGCTCTACCCAAATTCTAGCCATTGACAATTTCCTTGCCAGTAACTGGGTGCAGCAATGACTATTAAATGTCTACTGTTTGCAAAAGCACTTCTTCTGGCCCTAGAGATGCAAAGCTCCTATTCAATCTGGCAAAGTTGTAAGCTCAAGAAATTGGAGAACCCAGTTAAGTGATTACACCATCATTCCCATACACAAATGTAACAATCAGCTAGGACATTTAAAGAGAAGGAAGGGCAAGGACTATTATTGGTAGATCTAAGACTGGACACAACCCTGTTGCCTTTAGGAAGAATCGACTTATCAGGAAAGTGAGAAACCAACTGGAGGAAGCTTTTAGATTGTAAGGAAGGCCACGTCTACGGTTGCATGGGTATCATGAGAGTTTTCCCCAGGTTGGTATTTCTCTCTCCTCCACTAGGATGCTGACTCAGTGAAAGACAACTGCAGGCATGAATTGTGTTTTGTCTATCGCCCTCCCTACTGCCCCCTTCTGCCTTAGTGTTTCCTGTTCTATGGCTGGGTTTGGTGCCTGACCTGGAATAAGGGATTCCTTTCGGGAAAGGCTTTGAAGATACAACCGTTCAGATACAGCCCAAGCTGCATGTTTGTCTGTCTCCATCTATTCCAGTCGATTCCTTTCCCACTATTCCAGGGGAGACTTTCGTAAAAGAAGAAGACGAGCCAATAAACACTATAGATGAACAGGCCTTTATTACAGATTCATCTTAATTCACACAACTGAATCCTTGAGGTTTAACATGGTCTTCCATGAGCAAATTGGGGGGATACGAAGAGGGGTTTGGAGGGAAAAGATGCTGCCTAGTCTCAGTCACCAGAAGGAAAAAGGAGACATTCTGGTTCTCTATCGAAGAGCAGGGTGGTGTTGGCAAGGGAAGGGGGATCTACCTGTGCTTCAGATATGATGGTCTTTGGGTCATGGCAGGGGAAAGAAGGCTATTTAGCAATGATCTTGTGAAAGGCAATGCTTAGGCTTGTCACAGCCAGATTATGCCAAGCTGATCTCACAAGCAGGAAACTGCCAGAGATCAGCCCTCACTCTAGGTGCACAGAGAGGATGTTTGTATTGGTGATTCCAGAGAAGGACAAAGTTGGGGTGCTGAGGAGTGGGGCATATATACCTAGAGCAGGGCCAGCCTATCACAGACAACATGAATTATGGAGTAATTTCTAGATTGGAGTCAGGAAAAGACCCCAGACACACTAGCTATGTGACCCTAGGCATGTCACTTTACCTTGAAGTGCCTCAGTTTTCACATCTATAAAATGAGGATTTGGCCCCAATGGCCTCAAAGGTCTCTTCCATTTTTCTATGTGTAGGGAAGACTGTAGCTCCACTTTCCCAGAATGACGCCGACTACATCTCCCCTTTGGAGTTTTAGATGTACGCTGAGAAGTGAGAAGTTTCTCTTCTTTAACTGAATTACCTCAAACACCCATTCCAATTTCCCACTGCGAACTTCAATTGGTTAGAACTCCTACTTCCACTTAACCAATTAACTTAAATTTGTTTTCACAGAGATATTTACTCCAAAGGTAAAACAGAGACTAGGACAAAACCAGGAGGACAACCACCTTGAAGTTAAACGACAAAGGTGGTGTGAGAGCAAACAGGTGAAAGAACTAGCCCACTTTCCCTCATACAACCTCTGGCACTAGAGAGAATGGGCTCAGACTTACCAAAGCTTCTAAATGGGATTTCCCTTGCCGAGTTCACCTCCAAACTGCAGCAAGACCAATGGGTGGATGAGTCTCCATCTTGGTTACCACTGGGCTGGGTCAAGCAAGCCACTTGGAATCTTGCTCCTCACCATCCGACTTACAAAAAAATCTTATCATGGAGCCCAGCACCTGGACTAAAGCTATGTGCACTCTCCTGATCATTCAAAGCTCACTGGGTGATAGCTCTCACCAGACTCCTTCAGCTGAAAGAGGAGAGCATCAAGGCAAGCAAGAAAAGACAATGGACTCTATTCACAGCTTACTTCTAGTTTGGGATGGGACAGGCTTAAGGTCTCTTCCCTACTCCAGGTAGGCAAGAAGGTGTTGTATCAAGGGCAAGAGATGGGCCCTGGCCCTGTGAAGGCACCTTCTTCCAGAAGCTCAGTCAATCAATAGTCCACATTCCCCATCATGTGTTAGCAGACCAGAACCAGTTTTGTTGTTTATCCTTCATTTTTGAAAAGGACCAATGACATTATAGCTTGACTTAGGCACTAATTGGATTTAAGTGAGATAGTTTCACAAATTCATCCATCTCACTCCCTCTCAGAATCAACAAAGTCCACTGGCAAACAAAATTCAGGACACCTGGAGAGGGCCTGGGATACAGCAGGTGACCTTGGCATCTTCCATGTCTGACCAAGCTCTAGGCATTTCACAGGTCCTGCTTCAGTTGCCTTTGGGGCCACTGGAAGAAATTGTTCTCATCCTCCCATTCCACTGAGGAAAGGCTTCACACTCCTGAGGTAGACATTCCCCTAACTCACAGAGGGTTGGACGCCCGTTGGTTAGTCTCAGCCTGTTTTAGCTCATCTGCAGAGATGGTTTTACAGGTGTATCCACCAAGCATGCAATCACTTCTTGGAACCACCAGGAAGAAATAGTTGAAAGATGGACACCAAAAGTGGATGAGCAGCCCTGAAAGGGAAAGAGCAGCCCTCACACCAGAGCTGCTATTTGTCCTGAAACACTCATACATCCCACAATCAATTATACAGTATCTGCATATATGCTAACTTGGGGAGCAAGGCGCTTTCATTGCACATGGACATGCCTTTCTAAAAGCAGACTCCCCCATGTCTTCCCTATGTGGGATTATACCAGTCCTCACTTCCCCATTACATATAATTTCAGAAATACCCTAAAAAAATTATGCTCAGGCTACTACAATGATAAGCTGTGGAATCTTCAAACCATCATCACCATAAAAGTGTCAGATGTTAACCAAAATATATAACCAGACCTAGTAAAAATGTATTATTTCAGCAACAGTAAATAAATAACACGAGATATTATTTTTAAGTTAAGATAAGAATTATCCACATAGAAAGATAATGTCAAGAGACCGTTGGGACCATTACCCAGAAAGGATGAAGGACCACTTGCTCATTCGAAACATGTATTTTGAACACATACTATATGCTTTCAACTGCACCAGGCACTGTTAATAGTTTGCTCTTCTAGAAGTGATATTGTGTTTGGATGGAATTTTTTCCAGTTGTTCTCAAATGGCAATTTTAAAAAGTACTCTGGAGCTCTGTTCTCCAGAACTGAGAGGCTATGGAGAAATGCCAGAATAGCAAATTAAAAGTAAACAAGTCTAAACTCACAATGAAGACATTGCACCAGTGAGGGGCATAATGTATTTTTCCAATTTGTTTATTAACACTCCATATTTCAGTTCAGTTTGACAGCAGACCGCTCTTCCTTCTCTGAGTGATTTTCAAAAGCTTTGTATGTCCAAATTTCTTTCAAGAAAGGGTTATAATTAGTTTAAGACTATAATTATTGAGCAGTTAGGTGGCACCAGCCTGGTGTCAGGAAGACTCTCCTTCTGAGTTCAAATCTAGCCTCAGACAGTTCTCACCTATGTGGCAAGTAACTTAACCCTGTTTACCTCAGTTTCCTCATCTGTCAAATGAGCTGGAAAATGAAATGGATAACTAGTCAAGTATCTTTGCCAGGAAAACCCCAAATGGAGTCACAAAAAGTCAGACACAAATGAAACTAATGCAAAAGTAACCCCATAGGGTGACCAGGGATTTACTCCCAGAGTACCGGCCTTCTTTTGCCAGTCCCATCTGGATGATAAAACCATTCCCAGCCACCATCTTCATTCCCATCTCATTAGGCTTATCTTCTCCCAAATCCGCACACCACAGAGGGATGAAAATCGGGTTCTCTGAGAAGTAAGTTTCCACCTCTCCCAGTGCAACTGCACTCAGGGCTAGACTGTCCTCAGATTCAAAACTAAATCATTGTTTTCTGACATTTTGTGATCTGTGCTCTTCTCATCCTTGGTTTTTTGTTTTGTTTTGTTTTGTTTTTTTAACCCTCACCTTCCATCTTGGAGTCAATACTGTGTACTGGCTCCAAGGCAGAAGAGTCGTAAGGGCTAGGCAATGGGGGTTAAGTGACTTGCCCAGGGTCTCACAGCTGGGAAGTGTCTGAGGCCAGATTTTAACCCAGGACCTCCTGTCTCTAGCCCTGGCTCTCAATCCACTGAGCTACCCAGCTGCCCCTCATCCTTTGTTTTTGAAGAAGACAAATGACCTCATGACAAGTGATGTCTTCACTTGCTCATGAACTGGGTTTCAATGAGGCAGAGTTTCACAAAGTCTTCAACCTCATTCTCTCTTCCCAAGTCTTCAGTCTAGTGGCAAGTCAAAAGCCCAGGCCACTGGAGATGGCCTAGAATGCAGCGGATGACCTTGCCATCTGCTATGTCTGGCCAAGCACTAAGCACTTCAGAGTGTCTGCTTCGGCTGTTTTCATGGCCATTGTCATAAATTTTTATCCACCCATTCTTCACTTGCTTGGGGTAGATAGGCATCCCCCTCTGACTCATCAATGGATCTGAGACCTGTCACCTACCCTCAACTTGACTTAGCCCATCTGCCATTTTTAAGAAGTGAATTAATTCATGAAAATAAAACATTTCTTAAATGGGTACTGCACTAAGCATGGAAGATACAATGGAACAGATCAAACAGACTCTACTTTCAAGAAGCTCACATTCTAATTGAGGAAAGAGAGAGAGAGAGACAGAGAGAGAGAGAGAGAGAGAGAGAGAGAGAGAGAGAGAGAGAGAGAGAGAGAGAGAGAGAGAGAGACAGGGAGAGAGAGAGAGAGAGAGGAGACTCCAGCTGAAAGGCAGGTGATCTTTAGGGTGCCCTGTCAGGTAAAAGGGCAATACTTGGAATTCTGGATAACATAGTGGTGCACCAGAGAATATAGTGGCTGGACAGTATGGTTTAGTGAAAGGCTCTACAGTCAGGGGGCCTGGATTCAAATCCTTCCTCTAATGCTTACTTCTTATATGGCTTTAGGCCTCCATTTCTTCAACTATAAAATAAAAGATTTGGACCAGCATCTGAGGTCTCTTCTAGGTCTAGAGATCTAGGATCTTCTAAGGGTATAGGAACAGAGAAAATGAAAAGGCTCAAGGTTGAGCGCCTTACACAACCCTTCAAGCATGGTAAGTGGTCATGTCTGCCCAGTTAGAGAGGGGCCACCACCATTAGAAAGTGGGGAAGGAGAAGAGGGAGGAGCTGGAGAGCCGGAGAAGAATAAGCGTGTTGGATAGGAGGCTGGATTTCAGAATCAACACAAATTCTAATTCTACCTCAGATATGAGCAGTCTGACCCCAGGAACTAGATGTGGTTGATCTCTCTGTTCAGAGGTGATCCAAGGAGTTACCTCAGGAATATGTGGCTTGTGGAGAATGAGCATTCACGGCTATATCATGTTTTGATTCTTCACTGTTGGCTTTTCCTCTCATTGCAAAAGAGAATGCACCAGTTATTGGAGTATTCACCTGGTGATAAGGAATGTGAGGTTGGCTTAGACTACTATGAAGAAGGTGAGCTTTACCTGCTGATGGGCTTTCATGCTTCTAATTTCCTCTGTGCTTCGGTCTCCTTGTATATAAAATGGGGATTATTCTTGTGCAGTTGTTTCAGTCACATCTGACTCTTTATGACCCACAGGTTTTCTTGGTAAAGACACTGGAGTGGTTTGCCATTGCCTTCTCCAGCTCCTTTTGTAGATGAGGAAATTGAGGTAAACAGGGTTTAGTGACTTGCCCAAGGTCACACAGCTATCAAGTGTTTGAGGCTGGATTTGAACTCAGGAATATGAGTCTTCCTGACTTCAGGCTCAGGGCTCTATCCATTGGACCACCTAGCTGCCCCAAAATGGGAATAATAATAATAGTACTCTTTGAGAACCAAGTGAAATGACATAGAAAGTGCTTTAAAAACCTCAAGGTACCATAGAAATGCTAGCTATTATCATATTTTTATTACTATTCCCTTCCATAGGAGAGGGAATGGATCAATATCTAGCCAGGAAGGAAACATTGGCAAGAAGGCAGGCAGGGGAAGGCATCCCATTGCACCTGTAGCTGCTAAACCCAAAGGATGGAATCTGTGCCTGGCGAATTGGGTCAGGGAAAGTGCTGGGCAGCCTGTGGGCTGGCACTTGTTTCCCACTGGCTGGACCAACTGAAGAAAACAGCTAGCTTGTAAGATAGTGAAGTCGATACCATTTCAAGGAAAGATGGGCTTCCCTGAAAAATACACGAAGTAGGGAGCTCAGAGGAAAGGAGGGCTAAAGGGAGATGCATTCCTGCCAAGGGAGCAGAGTAGTGATTAAGAGGAGAAAGAAGTGTGAGCACAAGGGGAGAGCCTTAAAGGTGTAAACAAGGAGCTGGACCTTGATACATAAACCAGCAGGGAACCAATAGCATGTACACAGTGCAAACCCCTTATAACATTTACTGAGAAATCGAGAAAAGAAAACCTAGCAGGGAAATGTCACAACTGTGTACATTGAGGACAATCTAGCTAGGCTACTTTTGTATTGATTTTTCTCCTCTAATCCGAAGGCGGTTTAGGTTCTCCTTGCGGCAAAGGCTGAAGACAAATGACATTAGCTCTTGGCTACAAATTTCAACAAATATAAAAGTTGTGATACTTCCTGCTCTTCCATGTCCCTTGTCCCTGGCTGACATCCTTCTTGAGGGCATAAAGGTTCATAGTAGTGGTTGTCATCTTGTCTCTTGACTGGCTGCAGGAATAGTTGAGCAATAAAACTCTTTTCTGCTCTAAAACTTTGCAGCCCTAAAATCCCAGACAAGAGGCAGCTGTGCTGTAGTGGGTAAGAGCACTTGGCTAGCTGTGTGACCCTGGGCAAGTCAGTTAACCCCTACTGCCTATCCTTCACAGTTCTTCTGCCTTGGAACCCACACACAATATTGATTTTAAGACAAAAGGTAAGAGTTTGTTGGGTTGTTGTTGTTTCTTTGTTTTAATTTTTAAAAGAGCACTGAGTCGAGTCAGAAAGATCTGCATTGAAACCTGGTTTCAAATACTTCTTATCTGTGTGACTCTAGGCAAGTCACTTAACCTCTGGTTGTCTGACAAAAGGATCTACTGGAAAAGGAAATGGCAAACCACTTCTGTGTTCTTGCCAAGAAACCCCATGGATAGCTATGGTCCATGGAGTCATGAAGAGTTGTATATGACCAAACAAAAATAGCAAACCCAGACAAGTTGAAAAGATAGCTCATTTCATTTCTCATACCACTGACACACAGTGGAAAGTGCATTGGTGCTCAAGTCAGATGACCTCGGTTCAAATCCCACCTTACTCCCTGTTCAAACTCTGTAAAAGTCACTTGCCCTCTTCAGACCTCAAATTTCTCACCTATAAACTGAGGGACTTGGATTAAATGATTTCCAGGGTCCCTTCCTAGCTCTAGAGATACGATCCTGGGGCCTCAGCCTTAGAACATCTGGTTTAAATCCATAGAACTGAAGTTTTTGCTAGTACTGTCTAAATGTCTTAATCTCTGTTGCATCTGGCCATTCTCTGCTAAAAATAGTTCACATAGACAGTCTGGCAGATGAGAAGAATTATCTTGAAGCTCCAGAACCATTATTACTGCAAGGCCAGCTTCTCATTCAGTTGATCTCTGTCCATGGTGGTTTCTGGAAGTCAGTGGGAAGCCAGGATGGAGAAGGGATGGAGATTTGGCCCTGGTTGCTTAATTAAGGGTGGAGACGGTGACCGGAAGGTAGAGATGGGCAAGGAAGAGGGCATGAGAAAGAAGGATCTCATTTTTGCCCTCCTCCTTTACCTTAAGGTGGCCTTTTGCCCATCTGGGTGAGCAAGAAATCAGCAGAGGTGTGGAAATAAGCAGGTCTCTGGGATGGAAATAGAAGAGCCGGGAAGCCAAGATTCCCTGAACATCGTCAGCATGTTGTGCCTCACCCCTGGTGCTATTTCTCAGACCTTTACCGTCTCCTTTATTTCACGAATCATGGGGGATCCATATGCTGAATCTGATCCCTACTGGGTTACTAGCACAGCCAGCCAGCTTTATAATAAGGAACACACAAGACAGACGCTAAACTGTTTAAGCCCGTCTTTTTCCCCGAAATGAACATCCTATCCTTCCCCTCAGCACCCCCATCTCTCCCCCCTGCCCCCCTTTCTCCATTTTAGTGCTATGGTACTTTAAACTTCTCCCCATCATTAAGCCATCTCAGTGAAATATCGAACTGATTAATGTGGCATTTTCCACTAAACTGTTTCGGGAAATGTTGCACCTTACCAGTGGGATGCTTTTGAATAATGTAATCTCCTTAGTATAATTAAAACTAAGTTCTGAAGTTAGTACCTTTTCTCCCTGGAGGCACTCATCAAAATGTCAAGTGTTCCTTCTAGTAGAACTGCAATCCCATAGTACAAACAAATATATTATCCGCTGTTCCTCGCAAGCAAGAAGCGGGCGCCTTCATTCTTTGTCACTTCATTGCTAACGTAAGTAAACAGTGGAGAAAATAAGGCCATCTCTTCACATAAAGGATGTTTGCCCCCCAAACGCTAAGCATCATCGCAAGTAGGATTCCTTAATAGCTCCTGCTTTACTTCATTAATAATTCTTTTTACTATTTATCTTTGCCATGTGGACTTTTTGTTATTATTAATGAGCGGAATGCACAGTGAGTACCAGAAAGCCATTGCTAGTTATCTCAGAAAAAATCAAGGATACATTGCCCCCTGCTGGAAGACCGGAGAAACGAAGCTGGTGCTCTTCATACACAAGGGGAGAATTTGGGGGATCATGGGATTTCAAGCCAAAAGGGAGCTTTGAAGCCAGCTAATCCAATCCCCTCATTTTATAGATGAGCATATTGAGGTTCAGAGGGGTTGTATGGTTTGCTCACAGTCACACAGGTAGCGTGGTGAAAAGAATATTGTCTTGGATACTTAGTAGCTGTGTGGTCATGATCCATCATTTAACAGCGCTGAATATCAGTTTTACCATCTGCAGAGAGTGCTGGGTTTCAAGTCAGGGGTCCTAGGTTCAAATCCCAGTTCTGCTACTTAGTATCTTGGGGAAATATCCTTTCACCTCTCTGAGACTCTACCTGTAGAATAAAAGGATTGGGGGTGTATAAATGGAGATTTTGAACCTTTGACTTCATCCCCCAGAAGTCCTTAGGATTTCCCAAAATTCCCTATAATCTCTCCTGTGTTTCCACGTTGGTGAGAGCACTTTATTGGTATTTAAGTGGATGTATGCTCCTCCCGTGTACTCTTTTTGTCCTGCAACCAGGCTGAATTCAGGCAGTTCTTTTGCTTTAGTTATTATTAATAAAACTTTTAAAATATAATAGTTACTGATTATTAATTTTAATCTTTACAGGGAGAAGGTATCTCTAAGGTAGTTATAAAGCTATGAAACTACACGTATGGTTGTTGGGAGGACTGAATAAGATGGTGTATGTAGAGCACTTTGCAAACCTTAAATTTATCCTTATGCGTTAATTTAGAACTCCAACTTCTTCATGCCCTCTCCCTTCCTTATCTCATACCTCATATCTCATTCCCTCAATTCAGTAACTGTAAATAATCCCAAGGTCAAATTTCAGGCCCTTCTCCATCTTGGGTTCAGAAATAACCACCCAACATTTTGGCTTTATAAAATTATTTACTTACAAAAATGAATAATAAGGAAATGTTTTGTAGGAAAATTCATATGTAACCCAGATTGAATTGGTTGTCAACTCTGAAAAGGGGGAGGGAAGAAAGGAGGGAGACAACATGAATTATATAACTTTGGAAAACTTATGTGGGAATTTATTAAAATAAAATAAAGACATTTTTGAAAGAACAATAAAAAAGAAATCGCTCCCAACAGAGAGCCAACTGCTTTGTAACTTTAAAAGCACTATATAAATATTAGTGAAGAGCAGAGCCAGGATTTGAACCTACCAAATCAGTCAATGAGTTGAATCAACCCATTCTCCCACTCTAGTTTCTCAGATCAAATTTCTTTGACTTGTCACTTTTTCTACATTCTTCCCTCAGACCCTGATGGAAACAAACTGAAGAACCCTGAACCCAAGAGCTTTAGGGATACCAATACTTCCAGCCTTCTACCCTCAGACACCATCCTGGGAAGCTACCTTAAGTAGGTAGTTTAAGATTAAGTAAGGGCTTAGATTAAGATTAAGATTAAGTAAGGGTTTAATCAATCCAGTCTCAGACATTTATTAGCTCTGTCACCCTGGGCAAGGCACTTATTTAACCTCTGTTTGACTCAGTTTCCTCAATGGTAAATTGAGACTAGTAATAGCTCTTATCCCACAGGGTTGATGTGAGGATCAAATGAGATAATATCTACAAGGCACTTAGCACAATGTCTGGCACTTAGTAAGTTCTATATAAATGCTTATTCCCTTCCTTTCCCTCAGCCATAGTGGAAGATGCAGAATATAAGCTTAATGATTTTGTAGATGACCCACCTTGAACAGGACACATAATTTTTAGATCAAAACAAAACCCAAAACTGAATGTTCTAAACACATTCTAGGGCATACAGGTTTAACTGATCCCAGCAGCCATCACTACTTTGTGTAACTAAAATATTTTAATGTGCCTGCTTATAAGTTACTGCAAGGATTATTCTCTTGGGGTGGGGGAATCTAGTCCAAAGGACTATGGATAGTCTGTACTCATCTGAACTATATATTAATATATAGCTACATCTACACACACACACACACACACACACACACACACAGACACACACACACACACACACATATATATTACATCCAAAATCTGAATTCTGGAAAATATCGTCTTGCTGTTGTCTAGAAGGCTCTGATTCATGGGAAATGGGAAATAATGTAACCTGGGCTTCTTACCAAGTCTGGGGTGTTTTGTGTACTCTCTATAGAATGAGAAGTCTTTGGAAGTCTTTTTCTCTCTTCCATGTGTCAACCTCCATGTGTGTCTCTCCCAAGAATATTTGGCACCAACTCCATCCTTTACAAAGGCACACAATGTCCCTCCATTTTCTCTCCACCAATAGGGAGGCAACTTTCGTTCTATACCCAGCATGCAACACACAAAACAACCCAAGCTTGGTTAGAAGCCCAGGTTATATTCATAATGTGAAATCATAGACAGAAATTTTCAAAAATGTTGCCAAATTCCACAATATGTTTCTCACTAGGAAAAATTTCAATTGGCCTGGGTGGACTGACCCTTCAACCCTCTAGCTTCCTATGAACAATGAAGAGCAACTATTCCCAGGGCAGGGTAGCTTCTTCATTAAGAGCCTTGCTATCTCTCGTGCCTGCCCAGAGCTAGCCCCAAGCAATCATATGAGGTCATGGACATCGTTATTATACAAAGACAGGAATTTCACCATAATTTAATAGTCTATAGTAGCTAACTCCACTTCCTTAGCACTCATTTATACCTCATTGCCTTATAATCTGGCTTCTGTCCATGGTATTCTACTAAAAATGGTTATTCCAAGGTTACCAGCTACCTTACCTCCTAACAACCAAATCCATTGGCTATCCTCATCTTCCTTGGCCTTTCTGTAGCTCTGGATGTTGTTGGTCACTCCCTACCCTTCTAGATACTCTCTAGCCCTAGGCTTCCATGATGCTGGTTTCTATTAGTTCTCCTACTACTACTCTAACCAGTTTCTCTCTGCCTCCTTTGTGGTTTTCTCTTCATTTTTCCACTCCCTTAAATATAGGCATCTTCCCAAGGTTCTATCCTCACTCCTCTTCTCTAGCTTTTCTTTATTCCTTGATGATCTCATCTATTCTCACAGTTTTGACTGGTATCCTTTTTTTAAATTGAACCCTTACTTCCTCTCTTAGAATAAATACCAAGTATCAGTTCCAAGCCAGAAGAGCAGTAAGGGGAAGGCAATTGGGGTTAAGTGACTTGCCCAGGGTCACACAGCTAGGAAGTACCTGAGGAAAATTTGAACATGGGACCTCCCTGCTTCAGTCCCAGCTATCTACTGAGCCACCTAACTGCCTCAATATCTGTATTTTGATAGAAATACCTTTAAACTCTAGTCCTCTTTTTTTAAGGATAATGATCTTGTATGTCCTGCTAACCCCTCAAACTCAGCATATCACCTTGTCTCTAGAATGTTCTATCCTCTCAAATTTCCTATTTTCATTGACCCTGACATTTTCTCAATTACCCAGAGTTCAATGATATCTCAAAGCCATCCTTTATCCTTCCCTTTTTTCCACTACAGAGTCTACCAGTTGCCAAGTCCTGTTGATGTTATATCTAAAATGGCTCTTGCCTCCATCTCCTGGTTTCTCCCTCTACCTCCATCATCCTAGTTCAATTCTCATTTCTTTTCACTTAAATGATGATAATCACCTAACTGGTCTCCCTGCATCCAACCTTTCCTCTCTTCTAATACAATATAATTTTCCAATCCCTCATCATACCACTGCTAGAAAAATCTTCCTCATGCATAATTGTATCATCACTCTCCTGCTCAAGAACCTTCAGTGGTTCCCCACTGACTACAGAATAAAATGCAAACTCCTAACCTAGCACTAAAGGCTCGCCACAATCTACCTCCAATCCACTTTTCATGCACTCAGCTTCAGCACTTGTGGCTCCAGATAAACAGAACAATTGGCTCTTCTTTAATCTGATTCTGTACTCTCTCCACTCGGTTTTTTTTAATATGGTATTCCCTATATCTGGAATGAATACTCAACCCCAGAGTGTCCCTCAGATTTAGAGTAACTGCAAATGTACTTGGGAAAAGTCAGAGCCACTAAAGAAGGCTTTCTTGACTATTTATGGTCCCAAGTATGAGTCCTTTCTCTACTTTTGTTGTATCTGGTATAGTAAACTTTATGTGCCATCCAGTGTTTGCCTGATACTTGCAAAGGCACTGAAGACACCTTGACTTCAAGAGCTGGAAAAGAACCAAATTCAAAAAGTTCCTGGGGTAAAGCTAAAGGGCCACTAAATAGTACAGTAGATAGAGCATGGGGCCCAGAGACAAGACCTTTTCATGAGTTCAAATCCTGCCTTACTAATATGTGACCCCCTGTTTGCCTCAGTTTTCTCCTCTGTAAAATGAGCTAGAGAAAGAAAAGGCAAGCCACTTCCGTATCTCTACCAAGAAAATCCCAAATGGAGTTGTGAAGACTTGGCTTAAGGGTAAGTCAAGGAGTATGATCACCAAGAAGCCTCCAAGATTGACTCTGGTCTGTGTTTGGAGGGCGCTGGTAAATATTTATCAACTGCCTCTGGGGAAAAGGTACAACTAATTCTAAAGGTTTATCAGCATTGCTAACATTTTCTGTGTCCCTTACTTAAGTGTAGACAATCAACAAAACCATAAACCAAGCTCTGATTTTTAGTGTTTGTGGATTCCCAATGAGTAAATCCTCACACTGAAACTGAACAACTGGCTCTATCTAGCTCAGCCTGTCTACACCACAACCCCTATAAGAGTATCCAAATTTTGCTTTAGGTTATAAAATTTTTCTAATTGAAATGAAATTAAAAGAGAACAAAAGTTTTATCTTGGGGGCTGGAGGTAGAAATAAACTGTTCTTGGAATGGACATTAGATAGAGCTCAGGAGTCATCCTTTCGTGTCATAGGAAAAGGAAAGCTGGCATTCTCTTATGAATCTGGGGGTCAACGTATCCTATAATTAGAGGAGAAAGGGACCTTTGAGACCTTTTTGTTCAAAGCCTTCACTTTACAGAGAAGGAAAGTGAGCCTCGGGAAGATTAAGTAGCACCCAAGGACTCAGAAGTAAAAAGTAGCAGAACTAGGATTAGAACCCAAATTCCTTGGCTCCAGAGCCAAGGCTCTCTTCACTCTAATATCCTGCCTTATGGATACCAATCTTCAGGGGACCGATAGGATTCCGGATGCTTTAAAATAACTTCCCACTGTTTTCTGACCATTTTAATTATGGTGATGTTTTCTCCTGTCTCGAATCATAATTAGGTCTTCCCCCCAACCCACAGCAGACTTTTACTAACCTTATACCCAGATAAAATAGCCTCTGAAAGTATTCTCTGGTGTTAAAGGAAGCCTGCCAGACTCCATCTGGGGAGGAGGTGGGAAGGAAGTAGCAAAGGGAGGCCCAGACACCCAGAGACAGAAGGAGCCCAGCAGGATTCTTGAATAGTAATATTCCATGCTGGAAGCTGCTTCTTTAAAAATAATGTATTCTGTTTCTAGAAAACATACTTATTTCCAGTCTAAAGGGCAGGCTGGCTGCCATTTTTTCCACACCCCACCCCCAACTTCTTCTCCCAGCTCCTCATTAACAAACAATGCATGACAGGAAGACTTAAAAGGAAAGAAGAAATGGGCAGCCATCCGTGCTGCAGAATTAGAAGTCATTGTTGGATGTCAATAAATATCAATTCCCTGCATATCAGGGAAGAAGTTTTCCTTTTCATAGGACAGCTTTGGAGTGAGTCATCTAGGCACTGGCAGAGATGAGGATGCAATATTTACTGGCCAGGGAATTGGCTGGAGATAGTTGAGCTGTCCAAGGCCCAAGCTGTGACTGTAGTTTTCTTCTTGTCTATTCATTTACAGAAATGGCATTCGTTCACTCCAAGTTATTACTGTAAATTTATGTATAGTGTTACAAAGGATTTTTTCTCCCTATTAATGAGCCCACTGAAATAATTCTTCCTTAGATTTAAGTAACAGAGAATATTTCCAGGAGCAAACATAACAGCTCTGCTGTTAAATGATTTGTCAGTGAAATCAAGAAGCCCTGGCCCTGATTTCACCATCTTTTCCTCTCCCTTGTTTCCACCACTCCTTCTAGTCTGAGAAAATTCTCCTTAAATTTCTAATCTGAAAGAGGAAAGATCTCAAAACTATAAAGTATGGCCACCCCTTCCCCACCAGCTATTAAGCTAAGAGAGGGAACGCCTCAGATTGACAAGTCTTGGGTACACCTTGAGTCTTCGTAGCCTAAGACCATCACCCACTCACTGGAGGATGAGTCCTGTACCGTTACCTGAGAAGACCAGGTCAGACCTCTCTATCTTACTCCTCCTTCTCTCACACTCAGGAGACAAACAGGGTTCCTCTTCCAGAATGCAGACAAATATGAATCCACTGATTTCCGGAGCCTTCAGAAAGAACCCTCAAGCCCTCCCCTCTGAGTCCTGGACCTGCAACTGGCAACATGGCAAAACGTACCAAGAAGGTCAGAATGGTTGGTAAATATGAAACACGTTGCAGTGCATCCCTCAGAGAAATGGTGAAGAAAATTGAAATTAGCCAGCACACCAAGTATACCTTCTCCATTTGGGGCAAGACCAAAATGAAGAGACACACTGTGGGTATCTGGCATGGTGGATCGTGTATGAAAACAGTAGCTGGTGGTACGTGGACCTACAATACCACTTCTGTAGTCACAGTCAAGACACAGAAGACTGAAGGAATTGAAAGACCACTTAACAAATTTCTGTAGCCCAAAAGTCCATGGATAAATGGGTTAATTTATACCATAAAAATTTTAAAAAGAACCCCCAGGGAGTCTCACAAGCTACAAATAAGTATAGCAGAGGTAGAAGTCCAAGCATTAGGAGTATGGGAGGTCTCCCTGACCCAAGGTCTCTATCTTACTCAGTTCTATAGCTATCACTTCAGTGGCATTCACTCTGCCTTTCCAAGATCCCAAAATGGACAAATCTCACTGTTGGTAGGAGCTCCAACAGCATCTTAAATAAACCTTCCTTTATTCCCTCACTCATACAAGAAAAGAATCTCGGACACCACACCTGCGTAGTCTTTGCAGCATCTCCTTCCCTCGCCTATGGAGTCAGTTTAGAGATGTGGGGATTCCAGCTTCTTGGACCTGAAGATGAGCGGTTATGCTCCCTTCTACTGAGCTTGACATGGAGAAATAGCTACCCTGGCCCTCTGCCAGTTCACTCAGCAACAACTCTTTTCATTAAGGAGGTAAATGTGGTTCAAGGAGAGCATCTCAGAACCTTCACTTTATTTCTCTGCCTCTACTGTCTGGCACTGGCCGCCATGCTGTGCCTCAAACAAGATTCTCATTATTATTGACAAGCAAATGAGCATCTGGCATTTCTCCCACTGCCCCAATCACAGCTAGTCACACTGGCCTATATCAAGCATTTGCATTGCCCATCGTGTCAATTAAATTTGCCTGAACTGTGTCTGTAGCTTCATCCTGGCAATTACAATCAAAAAGCATTTATTGAATACTTGCTGATGGGAAGAATCTGGGGATGCTAAAGTGAGATTGTTCCTTTCCTCAAGGAGCTTACATTCTACTTGGGGAGTAGGAAGGGGATACAACATTAACTATGAAACAAATCAGGATAGATACAAAATGAATATGCAATGATTGGGAGGGAACCTAAAGAATTGAAAAGAATCAAGAAAGACCTCTTTAAAGAGGTAGTATGCAAATAAATAATATGGAAACAAGTTTCAAGTGATAACACATGTATAACCCGGTGGAATTGCTTATCAGCTCTGGGAGGGGGGAGAGAAAAAGGGAGGGAGAGAACTTGAATCATGTAACCATAGAAAAATATTTAAAATTTTTTTTAAATGTAGTACGTAGAGCCTTGAAGGGAATTAGTCCTTCAAAGAGTCAGTAGGGAGGAGGAAGAGAAGCCCAGGTGAGGCAGGGTCCCTGTTCCAGAGCCATGTGTCAGAGCCATACATGGGAGGCTTGTGGGGGGATCTGGTGATGAGTGATTGGATCTGAGGGCCATTGTGGGAGCAGAGAGTGAGTTAGCCTAATGGCTAGAGAGAGAATGAGCTAAGGAGGACAGGAAAGATTGTCTAGCATGCCTGAGAAGGAGCCAGTGGAAGAATATGGCGCCATGATTGGGAACTACAATCCGCTGAGTCCTTCTCTCTCTCTCTCTAGCTGATAGTAGTCTCCCTAGCAGGTTAACTCACTCTCCCCAGCTATAATAACCCTCAGATCCAATCACTCATCACCAGATGCCCACAAATGCCTCCCACACATGGCTCTGACACCCAGGGGTAAAGGACAGCTTAAGCCAAGACACAGAGAGAGAAGAGAGAGGGTTGTATACTGGAAACCATAAATAAGTAAGCGTGGCTAAAGTATGGAGTTGTCAACGTGAAATCTGGACACCTCAATTTTACTCCTGCCCTTTGAGAAACCCCAGGACCAGGCACGCCTGTTCTGGGCTGAACTATAGACCATAAACTGTTGGGAACCCTAGTGTGGGTGGGATTAGTGGACATAGCCAAAATGTTGAGTGCCTTTATTTGTTGAAGAAGCTTCTCCTGTTGTATTAAAGTCCCTTCTCAGGAAGCCCAGCTCTTAGTTTGACCCTTTCCTTTGTAATTGTTATAATTGGCTGTTCCCTGATACTCCTGAGGATGGCTGCAGCTTCTCTGCAATAAAAGAATGATGGCATCTTGACACAAACAGGAAAGTTAGTTAGGAGGAGGAATGAAAGATAGAGAATCGGTTTCAGACACTTTGAGTTTGAGATACCTGTGGAGCACCCAGCTGAACAGGAGGTTGACTCAAGATGTGGGACTCGAGCTCCGGAGAGAAAGGAACTGATCTGGGAGGAATCTGCTTGAAGAAGAGTTGAATCCAGAGAAGCTGAGGAGGTCACCAAGACAGAGGGTGTAAGATAGGTTATAGAAAGAGCAGAAAGAGGAGAGGTGAGGTGGCTAGGTGGCTCAGTGAATGGAGAGCCAGAACTGGAGACAGAAGGTGTTGGGTTTAAATCTGGCTTTACCCACTTCCTAGATGCATGACCTTGGGCAAGTTGCTTAACCTCCATTGCTGTTCTTCTGCCTTGAAATCAATACATAGTATTGATTATAAGATGAAAGATAAGAGTAAAAAAATAAAAGAGGAAAGGGGCCAGATCAGAGTTCTGCAATGGCAGGCAGGAGAGGGAAAGGAAACACTCATGAAAACCTTTCAAAGGAATACACAATAACAGACCTTTACTCTCTAAGGCAGTGAAAGCTATCACTGACCCTATAATTCTAGGGGACTGGGGGCAAATTCTTGTCCATCAGTTGGGCTGATTTCTGTAGGGTGATCAGAGAAGGCCAGTCATAACTTTGTCTTCCTCCTACCACCCTTAACTGAAGAAACAAGCAAGGCTCCCACTAAAATGCATCATCCCCCTATTCAACAAACTCCAGTGGCTCCATTTCCTCTAAGATCAAATAGGAAATCTGGTTTGCATTATCAGCCCCTTCCTACCTTTCCAGGCTTCTAACACCATACTCTCTCCATGTACTCTGTGATCCAAAGACATCTGCCTTCTTACTATAGCTTGCACAAGATACTCCATCTCTATTTTCACTGGCTATTCTCCCTTGCCTGGAACACTCTCCTTCTTCCTCACTACCTCTTAGCTTCTCTGACTCCCTTCATGTCTCAGCTAAAGTCACAGGTTCTACAAGAAATCTTTCCCAGGCCTCCTTGCTTTTAATGCTCCTTCCCTACCAGTTTATCTTGTATATATCTTGTTTATATGTTATTTGTAAGGATTAACTTTAACGCTGTACTTTTTTAATAATAGAAATTTGTAATATTATTTTTTTTTTGCTCTTAGCCAGGTTGAGCTGAGCTCCACCCTGAGAATCAGAGTTCTGTTTATCCTATAAACAGAAACTAACTTGGACTAGTCCTGGTTACCAAGTGACTTGAAGAGTTATTAAGGTTTGGGGCTACCAAGCAGAAACCAACCAAAATAAAGTGGGATTTTGTTTGTTTGCTTTTATTTTGCTAAAATTTGCCAGAGGTACCTGGAATCTCATGATCAAGCCTCACTCCTCATGTGATGACTACACCACGACCATCCCTTTTCCTCCTAAATACAAGAATATCTTTCTTTCAGTTTTCTTGGTGGGTGCATGGCTATGTCCCAGGCTCTCATGACCCTTAATTTTGATTAAAAACTCCTTTTTTTCTTTATAGTGAATTTTATTTCTTATAGAACTTGACATTTGCATGTTGTCTCTCCCAGAAGACTATGAGCTCCTTGAGAGCAGGGGTTGATTGTCCCTGGAGTGGGACAATCTTTGTATATTCAGTCTTTATTCTAGTGCCCAGCACATCATAACCATTTAATAAATGCTATTGACAATTGGGCTGAATTACAGGACTTTTAGGCGAGAACCCCCAATAAGTCCCACAAGTCATAAATACGTATAAGCAGAGCTAGAAGACCATTATGATCACAGGAGTTCTCTGGATTTCCAGGCTCTATCTCACTTTGCTTTGAAGATAAATCAACTCAATGGTACTTACTTTGCCTTTACTTTGACAGCCATCCCAAAATTACCAGTGCCAGCAGGAGCTTTGTCACTAGCTTAAGTATGTTTGCTTGTGGATACAGGAAGAGGGAATTAGGAAATATTTCTTCATAAAATAAGGGTGTAGGAGTCTATCTAAGGGGGTGCTTTCCACAAAGTCTCTGACATTTACCCTGTCTCTAGAATTCCCCATCCTGGATAAGAGTCACTAGAGTAGGTCCTTTTCCAAAATGTCCTACCAGAATCATTGCCTTGTCATTATCTGACTTAGTGGGACCACTTCCTATAGGACCTCTTGCCCCATAGACTCCACTTTTCTTACCAATATTCCTCCCTACAGAAACATCTGCGACCCAGAAACTCCAGGAGATTTCCCCATCCTAGCTGTAAGAGTCTGTGCCCAACATCCCAACCCAAGCTCTAAGTCAAGAACTTCCATCATGCTCTAGACCAAAGGTGTCTAACACAGGAGCCAGAGGTCAATGCTTTGTAGTAGGGCCTGAATCGGATTAAATCATAATTGGGAAATGTTTAATAAATAAGTAAAAATAAAATAAACACATAGATAATTCTAGTAGGTAATTTTCTGAGTCAAAATATGGTGGCAGGGATCTTTTGGTGTGGTTTAGTATCTCCTCCACCATCACCCCTTTCTTTTAAGTTGATACTCTGGTGGGTGAAAGATGAAATGACTAAGGAAGCAAAGATTCAAGCTTCATATCATTTCGATTAAGCAATACATGTCAATTAATTGCTTAACAAACCAGGACCAGACCTCCTCAGCTTTGGCACCAGACCCTGAACACAAGGAGCAACAAACATTAAAAACAATTAATAAAATAGAAACAATAAACTAAAAGAAAACATTTAACCAGGAAACAACATTAGATAATCTGATTTCTAATTGGAGGAAAGATTAGGGACTTACTTCCAAATTGGGAGGGAGAAAGTAAATAGATACCATTCCCTGAAATCAGAAAAAGAGTTGTCCCACTCTCTCCAAATAGCCCTATATTCATTCAAAAGAATATGAAAACAATAACATATTGACCAATATGGGGCCGGTTTTCAGGAAAGCCATAGAGACTGCTTGAGATGTACAATTATGAGAAAACTCCTTGCATCAATCTTTGGATCTCACTGGGTTTCTGGTCAGCATAACCCAAGTTCAAGGTCTCTAAGCAGCAAGTAGAGACGTTCCACCTTTCCCGTTACAGAAGGCTAAATTCAGACGATGCAATAAAGTCCTTTTTTAATTCCCACAATTGAATAATGTTTTCTTACAGCACAAAAATTGGACTAGACCCATATTTAAATAGAAAGGGAACTGAACTAGCTCCAGAACTCCATCACAAGTCAGTGTGATTTCTTCAATTCCTACCACTTAGTATCCTAATCCCCTCAATTCTCTCATTAGCCCAGTTCCATTGCTATAGAATACCTCTGGACGGAATCCCTGAGGTGTGTGGCAGCAAAGCAGAGAAGTTTGCCCAGCCAGTAGGAAGAAAGTAGTCTCTTCCCTTTGGTTCTTTGAAAGGCAGATGTGCTTTAATATCTCCAGATAGAACTTGGAGGAGATTTTCCCTTGGAAACAAGGTTATGCATGCTGATTCCATAGCTCAACTCTGAAAAAGAATGCATGGTATTAGAGATAAAGCATAATGTTTAGAAGGAAGAAGAAATGGTTACTAATCACGTTCCTGAAATTCACTTAGTGGAGTGACCATGGGCAAGTAATTTCACCTAAACCTAGTTTTTCACCTATTAAATGGGAAAAATATTGATTCTAATACCTACAGGTTACCTCACAGGATTATTGTGAGACTCAAATGAATGAATGTATTTTTTTAAGGGCTGGATAAATATTATTAATGTAAACATTTTGTTGTCTAGTTTTTTTTCAGCCTTGTCTGACTCTTGGTGATCCATTTGAGGTTTTCTTGGAAAAGAGACTAGAATGATTTGCCAATTTCTTCTCCAGTTCATTTTACAGATGAGGAAACTGAGGCCAAAAGGGTAATGGGTCACATAGCTAGTTAATATCTGAAGTCAGATTTGAGTTGAATCTTCCTGACTGCAGACCCAGTTCTCTGTCCACTGTGCCACCTAGCTGCCCTTAATGTAAACTTTAAAGTGCTGTTTAAATAATATTTTTAAGCAAGTGTACAAAACTTAAGGCATCATATATATAGACATTATAGATATATCATTGACTGTCAACTCTATTGTGGGTTTCTATGGGTTTCAATAACAACATCTAAGTACTATGTTAAGTAGTGGGAGATAAATAAGTTAAGACACAGTCCTGTACCTGGTGAAGCTTCCAGACTAGTGGAACGATATCTCTCTCACACACATGACTAACAGAGAAGTGAAGAAGAAAGGTATACGCCAAATTTTGAGTAATATTCTAAGAAGAAAGTCAGCTATTACTGACTTGGGAGATGACGAAAGACTGCTTAAAAGTGAAATTTGAGCTAAATCTCAAAAGAATAGTTGGGGTGTTTTAGCATGCAGAAATGAAGAGAAACTGAGATGTGAAGAAAAGTATGATCGAGAGCGCCAATGCAAGAAAACGTAAGACATAGTTCATTTCAACTGGAGCAGCCAACACGAATGGCAGTTCTAACATTTAAGGTTGCAAAAGTAGTGCAGTATGCAAACTGTGTAGGTGCTCGAATGTCAGCTTGGACTTTTTACTTGGTAGGCAATAGAGCAAGGGTTCTTCACCTAAGGTTTGTGAACTTGGTTTTTTAACATATTGACAACTCCATTTCAATATAACTAGTTTCCTTGGTAATCCTATGCATTGGGCTTTATGCTTTTAGAGATATTATTGTGAGGAAAGGTCCGTAGACTTTACTAGATTTCTGAAGGGCTTGTTACACACACCAAAGGCTTAAGAATCCCTGCCAAAGATAGAGAGAGCCATTGAAGGGTTTTGAGCAGAGGAGTAACATCATCAGATTTGTGCATGGAAACCTAATACTGTAGTTCAGTCATTCGGTTGTGTTCAACTTTTTGTAATCTCATGGACCATAGTCATCCTTGGGGTTTTCTTGGCAAGGATACTGGAGTGGTTTGCCACTTCCTCCTCCAGTGGATCGTTAATGTCAGACAATCAGAGGTTAAATGACTTGCCCAGCATCACACAGCTAGGTCATTTATAACTGGCATTCTATAGTTCTGTGATAATACTTTTTTAAATTTATTTTTTCCAGAATTATATGATTCTTGTTGTCTCCTTTCCTTCTCCCCTCTCTCTCCTGGAGTTGACAAGTAATTCCACTGGATTATACATATATTTGTGATAATACTTTTTTAAAAAAAAAAACCCTTGCTGTTCATCTTAGAATCAAAACTAGGTATCGAATAGTTTCTTCACCAATGTAGTTTATAAACATTCTACACCATAATCAACAGCATTCATGAGTTGCTGCTGTGACCAGTATGACCACAAACCTCACTGAACTTAGGCTAATGTTTAGATGACAAATAGGCAGTCTGTCACAAAGCTTCTACTCAAAACCTTTTTTAGGTTGGTAGAACCTGCCAGGTTTCATTCTTTCATTCATATCAGGAGACTGCAGGGTGACTGCCACACAATGCAGAACTTTGATGGAATGAATTATTTTTATATAATTATAGTATCAACTCTCATATACTTAACTACTCCTTTGTCTCAGTTTAAATTTCAGACTTAGTTCCATTTCTTTATTCCAAAATCAAGCTGAATTAAAGTAAATATAATCAATGTAAGCAAATACAATTTAATGCTGACTTTCAATGGTCTTGATCTTCCAATCACAGTAGATTTCCAATCATCAAGTAGATTGTTTAAAATATACCTTAAAGGTGCTTTACCTATGTCTGAAAATTTTCTTTTTAATTAACTTGATTTCACTGCTTCCAGGCACAAATTGATATTATTAAATAAATCATGTAAACTAGCACATTCCCAAGCATTCAGAAATCAAGAAATCAAGCAGAGGCTAAAGACAATTCAACACATCTTCCCCTCCATCCTACTCCCCACAATATTTCTTTATGGGGGAATTTGTGCCTTTGAATTTAAAGTAGTACACTTTGGTACAAGTAATTGATTTCTTAGCCTCATGTAGATGAGAGGAGAGCAATTTAGGTTCAGCCACAAAAATGAAGGACAGAGGTCAGCACTTGTAACTTTCTTCCACTCAATGAAGCTCCAAGGTGATTTTCATAGATTTGAGGCTAGTATTCAGAAGTATAATTAAAGTTAGTATCACATGACTCCAAAATCACAAAATTATAGGGTTGGAAGGGACCTTAGCAATCATCTAGTCCAACTTATATCATGAAAAGGAATCCCTGCTAAACACATTTAAGTCTCACCTTGAAGTCCTCCAATGTGGGTAACTGAGGCAGTACCTTCCACTTTTGGATAGCCCTAATTATTAGGAAGTTTTTCCTGACATTGTCTAATTGCTTTTGACAGAAATGTGCTCATTCCAACCCTAGTATCCAACAGGACTAGGGAAGTTCTTGCTGAGGTTGAAGCAGACTCAGGAAAAATTATAGACTTGTCAAGGGTGCTTTTACTGTGCTCTTATTTAGCTGCTTTGGGTGCCACTTTGGGTCTGACTCATAGAAGAGTAAAAACAGCCTGGAGGCTATTGGCTAGCCTACAAGGAAGCTATAAACACTTTCCTAAGGGAGAAGAGCCAACTAGCAGCTGAAAGTCAATGGAGAAGTAACAAATGGCTGTAACAAAGAGGCAGCAGATGGCAGCCCATTGGAGAAAGCAGCCCAGCATATGATATCAGTAGCTCCATAAGAAAGTGGCAAGTGGCAGTTTGAAGGCTGAGTGGTATTCCAGCTGAATAACAACTCTAGAAATGATAATTGTCCAAGCTACAAATATTTCCTTTTCTACCAATGGCATGGAAATCTATAGAAGGATATGTCTTTGTATGTATAAGAGGGGATAAGATTTTTCTTTCTTTACTTTGCTTTCTAAGTGAATGTACTTTCCTTTTTATTTTTAATCGTATCATGTGTTTTATCTTGCCTTGGTCAGAGAGACTTGTTGGAAAAGGGGGGTTAACATTACATAATACTTTAAAATTATAATGAGCTATATGTCAGAATAGACAATTAACCCTTAAGTGCCATGGATTTGGGAATAGCCAGCATATGAGAGGAACCCTAAGTGCTTCATAAAATTGCCTTGTTTGCATTTTATTCCAAAACAGGAAAGGGATAAATAGGCAGGTGTTTTGATCTTCTTTGTCCCTTTTTTTCCATCACTAAGACATGCTTTTGCTTAATATCAGCCTAGTTTTTAACAAATTCAAAATTTCTGGACTAGAGCCAAGTCAGAACTGGCTTCTGTTCTCACCTTATAGACCTCTCTATAGTCATGATGAAAGAGGGTAGGGAAGTGAGATCAAAACTGGACTGAACTGCTTCTTTACAACAGAGAGGTGGAAGAGAAATTGAAAGTATCAATACTGTATTTTGAAAGTCAAACTACATCCATTGTTTCTACTTGGCAGTAACTCCCAAATCTGATCCTCTGGTAATAACTTTTCTCCTGAGTTTGAGATATACATTTATAGCTATCTATAGGACATTTCAGGACAGCTAGGTATCACAATATAGAGAGTACCATGTCTGGAGGCAGAAAGACTCATCTTCTGAGTTCAAATCTAGTCTCAGACACTTACTAGTTGTATGGCCCTGAGTAAGTCGGTTCACCCTGTATGACTCAGTTTCCTCATCTGGAGAATGAGCTAGAGAAGGAAATGGCAAACTACTCCAGTATCTTTACCAAGAAAACCCCAAATGGGGCCATAAACTGACAGACACTATTGAATGACAACGAACAATAGAATGTTTCTATCTGGATTCTCAGGGGCACTATAAACTCCATTATTTTTCAAATTGTTTATTAACTTTCCCCTAAAAATATCTTCCTAATTCTAACTTTTCTATTTCTATCAGTTAGCAGCATTCTCTCAGTCTTCCATTTCTGAAGCCTTATTTTTATTTTTGATTCTCCCTCATATCTCATATCTTCTATGTAATCAGTTACTATCTTTTTCATTCTCCCTCTGCAGTATTTCTCACATCCCTCCTCTCTACTCCCACTGCCTGCACTGTTGCCCATCTGGCCTATTGCAATGGTCTTCTAATAAGTCTTCCCACCTCTTCTTCCCCCTAGTCTATACATCTTTCATCCCGTTCCCAGAATATGCTTAGATCAGATCCTATCACTCCTCTGCTCATAACCCTGTAATGGGTTTCTATTACCAAACTCCAAACAGGAATTTGAACTTGATTCAAGAGTCAGCATTCAAATCTGACATTTGAAACTCTCCGTTATCTGGTACAATCTTACTTTCCAGCTTTTTCTCATACCTCTCGCTTCCATGTATGCAGAACTGGAGCTAAACTAATCATCGTCCTTCATACATGTTTCCCCTTCCCTTTGCTCACCGTTCCCTGTGACTAGAATGTCCTCCCCTTTTCTGTCTTTTAAATTCCTACCCATTCTTTAAAGCCCAAAGGAAATGCCACATTGTTCCTGATGCCTTTTCTGATCTCTTCAGTCAATACTGACCTTTTCTACTTCTGATTCTTCATAACGCATCTCTCTCTTATACCCTGATCATATATTCTTTTCTATTAGAGTTATTTGCATATGTGCAATAACCCTTTCTCGGGTTCTAAACTCCACAGGGCTAGAGACTATGTTTTTTCTAAACTTTGTGTTTCCAATGGCCCTTTGCACAATGTTCTATGCATAAGAAGGACTTAATAAATGTGTTTTAAATTAATTTTGAACTCTATTTCCTACAAAGGATGTTAACATGCAGGCTGTACTTTAGCAGTGGTCTTTTGGATTAAGTTCCTCATGAGCACTATAAAGTAGGGTGAATATGAGAGCATCCACAGATATTCCCTGCCTGCTTCTGATTAACCACAAGGGAGCCTGGAAGCCAGCTTCTGGCTATGTAAGACAGGGGGCTAAGGGGCTAACAATTTGAGATAATAAAGAGTTCTCTAACTGACTACTGCACCACAGGAGCTGATGACTCAAGTTATATTCAAAAGGAATCAACCTGCCCCATCTCTTCTCTCTTCCTTTCTAGCTGGCATAACCCTGTTCAGCCCAAGTGATGGTTCCTGGCTCTTCCCAGGCTGGGAAGACAGCTCTTTGAGACACAAGACTACATTTCCCAAGGTAACCATGCAGCTAATCCCTATAGGTTTTCCTGTGCCTGAAGATCTGCCTCCAAAGTACAGAAGCCCCATGAAATGACGTTGCTTGTTGCCTCTGACCACACATTCAGTTATTTGAATCAAACATTCTTCCATTATAAGGAATAGCAGTTTGCAAGAAAATGCTGAATTTGTTCCAACTAGACCGTATGACTCTGAAAACATCTGGAGAAGAAAATAGAAAGACAACAAATAGATGCTAAATTGAACAGGCTGCCCATGCTTTAGAGAGGCTTGTTCTCATCAGAGAGGACAATAGAACCAGCATATTTGTACTTTGATAATAATGATAAAGTAGTGAATTGATGCTGGTCTTGACTAATATGGAAGAAACCTAGGCTGGGAATGACATAATGTTAAAGGCATTTTCTCAATTTTCAAGGTCTCTCAAAAGAGGAGGTAACAGCAAATATAAAAGTTCTCTTATGACTCAAAAGACTATCACACACACACAACAGTTAAATGAGAAAATGGCCACTACCAGCCCATAATCTTCTTCTTATCCTACATATACATTCTTGATGGAAACATGAGGAAGGAACAAATAGGTCTTTGCAAGCTATTTTTTTTTATAGTGGACATATCTTTATAGTCACATAACTGACTAAGGAGTAAAGGACCTGTAAGATTCTAATATTTATTGCTTATTGATTTCAAGAAAGCATTTCACTCAATAAGGCAAAATGTCGCCTCAAAGGCTATATTTGTACAAGGTGCTGCTCACCGTAGATCAAAAGGAAAGAAGAGCACATATCAGAGGTGACTCCAGTGATCATGTCATTCAACAATACAAAAGGTTTCAACATTAAGTGAGGTATTAAACAAAAATGTTTTCAAAAACTATTTATCATCAGTACAGAAAATGTCGGGGACAAGATTCAAAGAAGAGTATTTCCTTTTGATGGTGAGATGATCCTATTCATAGATAATGGAATCAAAGATTTAGACCTAGAAAGTATATTTTTGTGTTGTTTTGTTTGGGATAAACCCTTATCTTCTATTTTAGAATTAACTCTGAGACAGAAGAGAGGCAAGGATTAGGCAATTGGGGGTTAAGTGACTTGCCCAGTGTCACACAGCTAAGAAGTATATGAGACCAGGTTTGAACACAGGTTTTCCTAACTCCAAGCCTGGCACTCTAACTACTGTGCTACCTAGATACCTCTTAGAAAAGATCTTAAAGGTGACAGTCTAATCCTTTCTGAGGTGAGATTTGAACCCATATTTTCCTGAGTACAAGTCCTGTACTTTATCCAGAATGCCATTATACTATTTGTAAAGAACTCCATAACACTACAAAGCCTTGGAAGAATTTATTGTTTATATACTATATTATTCCTATAATTGGGTTCTGGAGTTTTTGAGGCTTCAGTCAGTCTTTTGACCTTTTTACATTTCCTTTGTTCTTGGGAATTCCAAGGGATGTTTCCCCCCCAAAAAAAACCTTATTAACAGATAAGGCTTTTCCTGTTAACAATGGGATGGCTCATCCTCACCTATAGAGGTGGCAAGAGGTTGTGAGTCTGAAGGGGTCACCTCCTCATTATCTATTCACCAATCAGAGATGTCTTGGAATGTCCCCAAATTGTACAGACCTTCCTTGTGTTTGATTAGCAAGAGGATCATAGACCACCAATTTATTGGTTAAATATCAGTCTAATCGATAAATTGATATTCCTACCCAGAAACCAGTCTCAGAACCTTTTTATTGTAACAGACTCTTCCTTGAAATCTACAATGATGCAAAAAAGATGGTGTCAGCTATCCTAGCTCTCCCACTTAACAGTTGGTCAGCATTGGACAATTCATTTAACCTTTCTGAGGCATCTTTTTTTCTCATCTATAAAATGAGGGGCTCAAGCCAGATAGGCCAACTTCTCTTCTAATTCTAGTTCTATGATTCAATGATCCTATGAACTCACATTTTAAAAACAAAAATGATTTCTTTAAAAAATATTGCCAAGATCATGATTTAAACCTTGAAAAGTGGTCTCTCCAATTAGATTGAGGCTGCAAATGCATAACAATTTAAATTCAGAATTCAGTAGGAGAAAGAAATTGGGTTGGATCACATTTAAGAAAGCATGTGGCACACAGTTCTACAAAAGCCCATTTCTTTAACACCAATATCATTCCTAGTGATACATATGGCTATAAATCATGGACCATCAGAATCCCAAAAGTAAAAATGTAAATAAATGAAAAGCCAATGGAAAGGTATACAATGGAGACTGACATACTACAGCATGTTATCCATAAGAGGCAGACTAAGAGACATTATTTAAAATATGTATGATAAAAAAGAAGCAATTTAGTAGTATCAAGATTAAGATGCCTCTCAAGGAGAGATCAAAATAGAGGCACATGGTGGGAATTTGGGTGATATAAAAGCAAAAGGCATCAATACGTTTTTTAAAAACAACAAAATGGAACAGATGAATGGTCCATGTGCTAAAATGGTGCTTCCTGAGATATTAAAAGAACCAAAGAAAGACCTCCAGTCTCTTGGATAAATTCTTAATGGATTGGGACTAGTGGGTTGAGAGGGAGAGATAGGGAAGAAACAAGAGACAAGCAAGATGAGTAGTATAGGGATTGGAATCTTCATTGACAGAGTATTTATGCTGATGAAATCATAAGTCCATCCAAGTATCTATGGATCTATAATAATATGGATATATATACTATATAACACAATCTGGTTTCATTATAATTAGAACAGATTATAATTAGAACATGATGATTAGAATTTGTACATAATTTGCATATCCAAATATATGAATAGTAATTTTATGCAATATTATGATATATCTTTTCCTCCACTAAAATCCTACTCCAATGTCACATCATGGCTTAAAGGTTACTCTGGGCTCTTGGAGACTGTACTTCAAGACATAAGCTCTGGAAGACTCTATCAAACCAGAAAGGCTTTGAGTAGGGGCCCAACAACTGACTGAATCTGCCATGTGAGGACTAACATAGCTAAGGTCAAACAGACATCATTATTAAGAGTTAGCCAAAGGAGACTAAATTTTTCTGACCATAGAGCTATCAAGTATTGTTGTTGTTTGTCCTTCAATGATGTTATGACGGTGATGTCTTGATTTTTGCATGAGTTGTATTTACATGAAGCAAAATTGCATAAAAGTCTCATTCTCTTTTCTAGAGTCATGGAAATCCAGTGGGAGGATAAAAGTCAAGACAACTGACTATGGTCCAGGATGCAGTGGATGATCTTGGCATCTTTTAACTCTGACAAAGCTCTGTGTCCACAGAGCCTGCTTCAGCCACCTTCATGATGAGAATATGGAACCATCTACTCAAGAATGGAAGGCAACACTTTGCTACTAACAGCAATTCAATGATCTAGAACAAGTCTGAGGGACTTATGAAAAAGAATGATTAATCATTTGTTTATTTGGATATGTGATTTGGGGTTTTCGTTTTATAAGATCATTCTCTTATAAAAATGAATTATATAGAAATATGCTTTGAGTGATGATATACATACAACTCAGTGGAATTGCTTGTCAGCTCTGAGAGGCGGTAGCAAAAAGGGGAGGGAGGAAGACAATATGAATCATGTAACTTTGGGAAACTTATGTATACTTTTATTATTGGAATAAAATAAAGATAAAAATGGAAGGGGCAGTGATCTGCTTCAAGTGTGGGAGGAAGGGAGAGGAAATAGTGGGCACATAGATGAAAGCATACATTCTAGAACTATCTCTACAATACTTGGAAATATGGTGAGCCTTCTATAAATAATATTACAGAAGAGTAAAATACTGAGGCTATAGAAATCTAAAAGTCAATGAATAGCAACTAGAAGATATATATTTGTCAATCAATAAGCATTTATTAAGCACTTACTATATTCCAGTTACTACGCTAAGTACTGGGGAAACAAAACAGTCCCTGTCCTCAGGGAGCTTCTATTCTTTTTGTTTTTGTTTTTTTTTGGAAAACTTTATTTAGTCAATTTAGAACATTATTCCTTGGTTACAAAAATCATATTCTTCCCCTCCCCTCCCCCACCCTTTCCCATAGTTGACACGCAATTCCACTGGGTTTTACATGTGTCCTTGATCAGAACCCATTTCCATGTTGTTGGTCTTTGCATTAGGATGTTCATTTAGAGTCTATAACCCCAGCCATATCCCCTCAACCCATGTAATCAAGCAGTTGTTTTTCTTCTGTGTTTCTACTCCCACACTTCTTCCTCTGAATGTGGATAATGTTTGTTCTTGTAGATTCCTCCAAGTTGTTCAGGATCACTGCATTGCCACTAATGGAGAAGTCCATTACGTTCGATTGTACCACAGTGTATCAGTCTCTGTGTACAATGTTCTCCTGGTTCTGCTCCTCTCACTCTGCACCAATTCCTGGAGGTTGTTCCAGTCCCCATGGAATTCCTCCAGTTTATTATTCCTTTGAGCACAATAGTATTCCATCACCAACAGATACCCCAATTTGTTCAGCCATTCCCCAATTGAAGGGCATCAGCTCGTTTTCCAATTTTTTGCCACCACAAAAAGCACAGCTATGAATATTCTTGTACAAGTCTTTTTCCTTATTATCTCTTTGGGGTATAAACCCAGCAGTGCTATGGCTGGATCAAAGGGCAGACAGTCTTTTAGCGCCATTTGGGCATAGTTCCAAATTGCCCTCCAGAATGGTTGGACCAATTCACAACTCCACCAGTAATGTATTAGTGTACCAATTTTGCCACATCCCCTCCGGCATTCATTACTTTTCTTTGCTGTCATGTTAGCCAACCTGCTAGGTGTGAGGTGATACCTCAGAGTAGTTTTGATTTGCATCTCTCTGATTATAAGAGATTTAGAACACTTTTAGATTAGAACACTTTTTCATGTGCTTATTAATAGTTTTGATTTCTTTATCTGAAAATTGCCTATTCATGAGGGAGTTTCTATTCTAATAAAAAACATGTATAGGTTTTAGGTAGATACTAGATATAGAGAAGTATACAGTTATAGATAAAAAAAATTAATAAAGAAGACCAAAAAAGGCAACTTAAAAGGGGAAAGCCCTAGCAGGTGGGGGAACTAAAAGAGTTTTCCTGCAAAAAAAAATGGCATTTTGTGCTGAATTTTAAAGGAAGCCAAGGATTCTAAAGTGAAGTAGAAGAGTCCAGCCAAAACGGAAAGCATTTGCTTCTCTGTATGACTCATTTGTAAGGCTTGGTCATCTCCACTGGAGTTGAGACATCATTGAAGAGATGACAGGACTAAAATCATCTCCTGACCTCCAGAAGAAAACAAGCAATAAAGGAACACCAGCAGGTAAAATCCTATTTTAGCTCAATTCAAGAAACATGTAGTAAGTGCCTCTTCTGTTCAAGGTACCCTATTAGAAGAGAGCAATACAAAGTTGTTTTGTTGTTATTTTTGTTTGCTTTAAGGGCATGGACCCTCCTGCCTGCCCTGAAAGAACTTACATTCTTCAGGGCAAGATATAACATATACACAGATAGGCATAATACAAAGTAGAGAAAGAGAATGAAAGCAAAATCTAGACAAAGGGTTCTAGAAATATTTAACCAGCAAAAAAGTTCCCAGGCCCCCTCCCCACTATGCCCCAGGAGATCAAGAAAGGTTAAACAAATGGGGTACCACCTGAACTGAACCTTGGATAAGTCTATGTTCCTTATAGACCAGCCACACCCCTCCCTGGCTGTCCCACCCCAGGGAAATTTTTTTGGGGAAAACAAAGGACACAAAAAATGTGCTGCAATAGTTTCCTAATGAAATTTGCCCCAAGGCTTTCCACAATTCAACAGGAACATTTTAATGGCTGCTTGTGCATCCTTGGGACTGTTTATAAGGGGGGAGGGGGAAATGACACATTTCATACCAAGTAATGATTGTATTTCCTTGTGAGACCTGAAAGATTCCTTCAGAGCTGTTCTAGTCCCTCAGGCAAATATGTATCCAGGCACTCTGGTGCTAAGGTATTTACCAATGAGGAGACTGGGGCTCAGGTATACACACAGTACGTGTATGGCCGTAAATGTTTTCCTAGTAAACAGGAATGAAGCCACCAAAAGGAGGGGTGCAAGTTTTGAATAAATTCCCCTCAAACAGCAGTGGACCCTCTAGGTAAACTTGCATTTTGGTATTCACTTACATTTTTAAAACATGTATTATTTAACTTGAATCTTTTAAAATGCCCAGAGTTTTATCTCGCCATTAGAAGTTGAAGTTGGAAGGCTATTACTTAGCTTGGAAAGAACCTGAGCTACCATCTAATTCAATGCGTTCATTTTACAGTTCAGGAAACTTACTGAAGTTTAGGAAACACTCTAGGACTACAGGCTGCAGAGAAGATGGGGAACTCCATTGGTAGAGGGAGTTTCTTCACTTAAGATTTCCCTGTACCAATGAAATCTCAGATCCAGTCTGGATCCTGAGATGCATCAGCTGCACAAAACCACTCTCTGAAGTCGGTGTAATTATCATTATCCTCATTTTCGAGGAGAGGAGACAGAATTGGAGAAAAGCCAGTGATCAATTAGTATTTGTGAAGCACCTACTCGATGCCAGGCACTATATTAAGTGCTGAATATGCAAAAAAGATGCAAATTTAGTCCCTGCCCTCAGAGAGCTTATAATCTAATACGTTACTTGTCTAAAGTCATGTAGTTATTAAGTGGCAAAGCCAGGACATAAAACAAAACTCTTTAGATATTGTATTTTTATAGATTACATGTAGATACAATTTTTAATAATCATTTGCTGACATTTTTTCAATCCATATTCTCTCTCTTCCTCCCATCCTGCCCCTTCCTCAAGACAGCAGGAAATATAACATAGGTAATACATGTGCTTTCATGAAATATGTATTTGCATGTTTGTCATGTTGTAAAAGAAGACATATCCTTTATGCAATAAAAGTCTCAAGAAGGAAATAAATGTAAAAGTCCTCCAATATTCTAAAGCCAGTGCTCTTTCTACAAAAGCAGTCCCCCTTTCTAATCCATTACCCAGTCTCGGGATCTAAGCATGGACTTTCCAGATCTTCAGCTGAGCTAAAAACATAAGTAGAACAGCCTCAAGATAGGGCATACAGCTCTCCACAAACTCCAGAAAAAAGAAGTAACTTGTCTGAAATAACTTAAACAAACTAGGTGCTGACTGGCTAGTCAGTGGCCCAGGGAGAACTAGAATCCAAGACTGTTCTCTGGTCTGTTTTCTTTCCATAGTGCTCCAAGTTGTCAAATCAGTCTGCCCAATACCTCTTTCTTACCCATGAATTATTCACCAAAGAGATGGAATGTACCTATTAAAGTGTTCAACACCTTGCTTCAGTCAATGCAAATGCATAGTTTATCATGGTCAGGGAATAAAGTATTCCCTAATTGAAATAAGATGGATGCACAGGAATAAGGCAGCACTGGTTTTCCTTTCTTCTCTCTCTCTCTCTCTCTCTCTCTCTCTCTCTCTCTCTCTCTCTCTCTCTCTCTCTCTCTCTCTCTCTCTCTCTCTCTGTCTCTCTCTCTCTCTCTCTCTTTCTTTAACTTGAAAGTCCAGCATGGCCTCATGGAAGAAGTGCTGGTTTTGGAGTCAGAAGACCCAAGTTTGAATCCCAGCTCTGACATTTACCAACTGTGTGCCTCTGGGCGAGTCCTTCACCCTCTGTGTGTCACACCTGGGAAATGGGGGAAATAACATTGACCTCAGGTTCCTAGAAAGACTGCTGAAATAACAAGGCATTCTCATTCTTAAAGAAACAATATTGTTCCTAGGAAACTCTCTCCAACTCCATCCCCTTTCTTCTTCAGGAGTTTGTCCCATCCACTATTTCCTTTCTGTCTCTCATTCATCTTATGTTGATGCCTGCAAAAATGCTCACTTCTATCTTGCCTCTCCTAAAAAAACTTACCTGACCTTGTTCCCCTCTTCCCAAGTAATTAAGTCCTAGATCTCTCCTCCCTTTTCACTTCTAGATCCCGGGGGCAGGGGGGGGGTGGAATATTGACATTCATTATCTCTACTTCTAAGCAAGTCATTTAACCTTTCAGTTTCATCTACAAAATGAGGATGATAATAGCATCTATCTCATTGAGTTGTTGTCAGGGCCAAAGGAGATAATAAAAGAAAAGTTCTTTGCAAGCCTTAAAAAACTATGTAAAAGGGGGCAACTAGATGACTCAATGGATTGAGAGCCAGGCCTAGAGATGGGAGATCCAGGGTTCAGATCTTAGCTGTATGACCCTGGGCAAGTCACTTAACCCCCACTGCCTAGCCTTTAATGCTCTCTGCCTTGGAACAATACACAGTATTAATTCTAAGACAGAAGGTTTGGGTTTAAAAAAACAAACCACTATGTAAATTTAGCTCTCAGTATTATTTTTTGACTCTATGGCAGAGAGTAAGGATTTAAAAATAGACATGCAATTATTATTATTATTATTATTGTGTCCCACCAACATGTTCATGTCAAACTCAACATGTTCAAACCTCAACTTGCTCTCTTCACCTTCAAACGTCTCCCTAATGTCTCTCTGTTAAAGATTGTACATCCTCCCATTTAAGTAAGATGAGCTACTTAATAGTCTTCTTTAATTCTTTTTCTTCCTTTCCTCCCCATATATGAATTCTGTTCATTCTGCTTCCACAAATCTCCTATGTCTATCCTCTCCTCACATTGCCGTCATCTCATTTAGAGCCTCTGCATTACTGCAATAGCATCCCTCCTGAACCCTGCCTCCAGCTTCTCCCTTTTCGGCTCCGTCCTCCAAGGAGCTGCCAAAGGAGTCTTCCTAAGGCGCATGTTGCTCCCCTTCGGTAGAATCCTATTAAAATCCTATAAAATGCAAACTCCTCACTCTAGATTTTAATGTTGTCCCCAGTCCCATTCTACCCTAACATTTCAGCCTTAATTCACTCTATTCCTCCTCATACGTTTTGTTTCCTATCCAAATACACTTAGTATTGAACTACCTTTTCCTACTTCTAGGCATTCAACAAAAACTACCTCCCTCCGTGACTGTAAAGTACACTGTCCTCTTCCTAATTTTCTTTTTCTTTTTTTTAATTTTTTAATTTAAAACCCTTACCTTCTGTCTTGGAGTCAACACTGAGTATTGGCTCCAAGGCAGAAGAGTGTAAGGGCTAGGCAATGGGGGTTAAGTGACTTGCCCAGGGTCACACAGCTGGGAAGTGTCTGAGGCCAGATTTGAACCCAGGACCTCCCATCTCTAGGCCTGGCTCTTAATCCACTGAGCCACCCAGCTGCCTCCCCTCTTCCTAATTTTCCAGGATCTTTCTCTCCCTTAAAGACTAGGTGCCACCTCCTCCAGAAAGCCTTCTAGGATCCCCAACCCCCACCCCTTACACAGAATGAAAGTGTTCTCTAATCCTCCTATTTTCCCAGAATAGGTGGATCAGATCTGTTCTTTGTCCCCATAACATTCTACTTTATGTTGTACTTATTATATATAGGTACAATTTGAGAGAATGAAAGAGGAGACTGAGAGACAGAGGAAGGGGTAAGAGAGAAAAGGCAAGAAAGGTAGATGTGGAAAGAGATGGAGGGAGAGAGGGAAAGAAGAGATAGAAGGAGAAGGAGGGAGGGGAGAGAAAGAGGGAGACAGAGAGAGACAGACAGAGAGACAGAGACAGACAGACAGAAGGGAGGGAAGGATGGAGGGAGAGACCCAAAGACAGGAGAGGGGAGAGAGAGAGCACAAGAAAAGTAGATATGGAGAGACATGGAGAAAAAGGAGAAGAGAGAGAATGGGGGAGAGAGTGGAAGGGGGAGACAGAGACAGAGATGAAGGGAAAGGAGAAAGGGAGGGAGAGAGAGAGAGAGAGAGAGAGAGAGAGAGAGAGAGAGAGAGAGAGAGAGAGAGAGAGAGAGAGAGAGAAGCCTCTTCCTTCCCCTCCCCTGTAGCCCTGTAGCAGTTTATTGGTAAATGTTTAACAACTGGGCTTTCTGAAATAAAAAAAAGGTAGGCTCCAAACACTTTTAAATTTAATCTGCATTATTAACACTTTCTTGAGTCTAGATAATCCGCAAGACAATAAATCAAGTCCTGATTCGTAATGATTGCCAATTTCTGAGATGTAACTGCTCACACTGAAATTTTAACAATTGGTTAGAGCTGGCTCCAGCATTCCATTGGCTGTTAGCCCTTTAAGGACAGGGACTGTGTCACTTTTCCCCCATCTTTTTAGCTCCATTAAGATTAACCTAGCAGATTTCTTAGGCAGCTAGGATGCTAGTTTAGAGTCAAGATGACCTGAGTTCAAATCCAGACTCAGCTACTTTCTCTGTTAAATGACTAGCCTAGGCAAGTTACTAAACCTCAGTTTCCTTCTCTGTAAAATAGGGATAGTAATAATATCTATCTCCCAATGTTACTGGGAGGATGAAATGAGATAATAATTATAAAGAAGCTTAACTCAATGCTTGGCACATAGAAAATATTGCATTAGTTATTGTGTTGACTCTATTTTAACTGAATGATAAAGGAACCAAAAGGTTGAGATTGCTCTGTAAGAAATTCAAGCCTGGGCAGATTGGATATCTCCTACGCTCTAACTGGAGTTGAAAAAAATATCAAAATGAGGACAATCTCAGCTCTCACTCACTGTCCCGGGAGGAGGAAGTCTCTGTAGCTACCATTACGGACCCCCTTAATAACAGTGGTCAGGCAGCTTAGTTAAAGAGTGGGTCCTGATGGCAGTAAGTCCAAATGGGTAGAAAGCAGTTGGATCATTGGCATTTGTAGCAGTCAGAGCACTAAGGAAAGATGAGATTCCCCTAGAGAGAACCAATCCCCTAATCTTAAACAATCAGACGAAAATAAAGCAATAGGCCCTATAGAAGAGTAGGTCTCAAATCTGGCCTCAGACACTTCCCAGCTATATGACCCTGGACAAGTCACTTAACCCCCACCGCCTAGTCCTTACCTCTCCTATGCCTTGGAACCAATACACAGTATTAATTCCAAGACAGAATCTGTATCATGGACCATGATTTTTTCAGCCATTCCCCAATTGGTGGAAAACCCCTCAAGCTCCAATTCTTTGCCACCACCAAAAAAAAAGCTGCCACAATCATTTTTATACAAGTAGGTCTTTTCCCCTTTTTATGATGAGAGCAATTTTTCACTGTGACCATTTTGCAGATGAGGAAACTAAAGCTCTAAAGAAGTTGTCGCTTTGGGCAGTCACTGAACTGGTAAGGGTTGAAAATGAAATCCGAACCCAGATTGTCCTGTGAGCAGCTACCACTACGATCACTATCTCAGTACACAAGATGATGTGTGTGAAGTTAGTGAACTCTCAAGGAAAGGAGCTCTACGAAAACAAAGCCCAGCAAAGAACACTCCCAACCATTTGACATAGGATACCGTCCATAGGCATAATCACACAGAAAAGCTTGCTGATCGTATAGAAATAGTAGCTCAAACTTATACAGAACTTTCCTTATGTTGTTTTATTGGAACATCCCCACGACCCTGTTAGAGACTGTAGATATTACAGGAATTTATTGTCCCCATTAGCTCTTATAAGTAAATGCTTTTTCCCCTGCATCATTCGTCTCCATCAGACTGATCTTTTTAGCCACGGTCATCAGGTGAGCTTCCTTTCAGCTCAGTGAGCAGGAAGGTAGGTGGGATTTTTGTTCTCTGCTCTGTTTACAAAGCCATTTTATCACACACAAAATTTGTGTGAGAAATATAGTAAGTCATAGAATAATCATAATTACAATACTTTATAAACTAAATCATGAGGGGGCAGCAAGGTGGTATATGATGGACTGAAAGTCAAACCTAGAGACAGGGAGGTTCTAAGTTCAAATCTGGCCTCAGACACTTCCCAGCTGTGTGACCCTGGGCAAGTCACTTAACCCCCATTACCTAGCCCGGACCACTCTTCTGCCTTGGAACCAATACACAGTATTAATTCCAAGATGGAAGGTAAGGGTTTAAAATAAGATAAACTAACTCATGTTTTAAGGTTTATAGATTGTCTTCTTTATCTAGACCCTGGGGCACAAGGAGGGAAGGTATTATTTCTCCCACTGTATATATGAGGAACCTATGTCTCAGAGAGATAGCATGACCTGTCCGGGGTTGCACAGCTAATAGTTGTTGGAGCCAAGGCGCATATCCTCTTATTTCAAAGTGCCTCTCCCAAATGGCAAAATCTCAATCATAAACTTGCCCCTTTTTCCAAAAAAATTTGAAGACAAGAAGAATGTACCTCTTTGATGCAATTTCCCCAAACAGGAATGACAAAAAATGCTTTCCTACATCACAAGACTGGTAAGTGCAACTAATTAATGATCATAAAAGCACTCCAAACACCGAAAGTGCCTCATAAAACTTTATTATGAGCAGTGATACTAATAGTTAAACATATAATGACAGCCATAAGGTAGGCATACTAAATAAGCCAATGGCCTCTGTTTTTCCAGTCTCACTTCAGCAATTCAGCAGTTCATGTGTTGAAAGTTCTTGACAAACATAAATGAGTAAATCTTAAAGACGATCTCCTATTAAGAGAGGTCGGTATTATTTTCTCTTGCTATGGCAATATGTAAATACTCACAGTAGAATTCTACAGATGAGAAATCACAAAGGTTAAATGACTTGTCCCAAACTTTAAGCCAAATGGGGGACAAGGGGCACTAAAATGCCAAGAGTTTGTCTCTTTTTAACCTCTCAGTCCATTGGTCAAGACTACTAGAATTTCTGTTATTTCTGTAATTTGAGAAATCCAGTAAAATAGAAAATAACAAAGTAGTCCATATCTGGGATCAAAGATTGGAGTCTTGATTTCTATTTCTCTTGATTTATTTTTTACCACTACACCATGTTTCCTCTCAGTTTCTAAGACTTGTTTTTCAGTACTATTGGACTCTGTGCACCGATTTGGGGATTTCTTGGTAAAGATATTGGAGAGGTTTGTGATTTCCTCCTCCAGATCATTTTCCAGATGAAGACATTGAGGCAAATAGCATGAAGTGACTTGACCAAAGTCACACAGTTAGTAAATGTCTGAGGCTGAATTTGAACTCCAAGCTTGGTGCTCTGTCCCCTGAGCCAACCAGCTAGCTCACTTATATCCAGCTACCTGGTACCTGAGCCAGGTTACAATAGATAAGACAAAAAGTCAACATTGGGTTTCCTTGTTTTGGCAGATTTCTTAAAAGACCTGATGGACACCTAACTCTTTAAGTCAACATAATGTGATTTCTTCCCCTCCTCTGCTCCCATCATGGCAACCAGACACCCCACCTGTTTCCATCTGGAAAGTCCCAGGCTGCCAACATGTTAAAACAAGCTTAGCATCAATGGCCAGTGTTTGCAGAAGGACAAAGTCTCTGGCATTCCCTGGCAGCCCTGTCCATGACAACAACAACAAGCCTTTAATACCAAAGAAGTGTTTAACTATGGAATTGTATTCCTACAAAGAATGTCCATAAAAGCCTGGACCCACACCGGCTCCTGACTCAACTCGCCATTCTCCTTGGTTGCTGAGTGACCTCACAAAGAGGACAGACACTCCTCTTGTCTCCAGTTGATACCCATTCTACTTTGTTTACTCCTCTTCTACCTTCAATCCCATTTGACAGTGAAATCAGAATCAAAGGGAACACTTAGATAATGAAAAAAGTGGAAGTCAGAGTCAAGGAGCAATGAATGAGGAAATCACACATTTCTGTGTGGCTCCGCTTTTCCCTGAAGTGCCCCTGTAATTGTATCATGGCACCGTTTATTATTTACAAATGCCTATTTTCTTCCGAGACCAGGTTTTATCTAAATGAGCTTTCGGAGCTGGTCTTACTGCATCGAAGGGTCAGTGGATGCTCCCCTGTAATCTGCTACATGTCAAATTGCATTATGTTATAAGCTCCAACTAACATGTGAGAAAACACTCACTTGGAAATTCAGAGCGTACAAAGCCTCTTAACTGGCCCTTGATCTTTTCAAGGACAATATCGAAAAGAAAGAAACCAACACAATTGCTTTTGCCTCTACAGGTATGGCGGATCTCTTCCCTGAGACACGAATATTTATTTATATACATTGCACCTTGTGCTGTCTCACTAATTATAATTATGATTGCTTACTATGGTTTCCACAGTAACCGTTGTCATTGAAGTGCTTCATTGCCAACTTGATTTCCATCCTCCTGCTGATATCACAAATATTATGTGACACTTTAACTGAAAATATCTATAAATGGGCGTCTGAATGTGATGTTTTTCTTTAAAAGGGAAGGAAAACAATTATTAGCTTTCATCTTGCTAGCTCATTTGAGCTGTTAATTGCTCTAGATTTTTATTCAGAAAGGGATATGTGAGTCCTGAACTCATGAGCTCTGTATTCTAACTCTGATGTTCCAGTTGATTCAGGTAATTTTGTAAGAGCAAGTCACAAAGGCATGAGCAAGCCAAGAATCCATGGAAAGCATTATGGCTTAGTGAGAAGAACAATGGACTTGGCATCAAATTGTTGTTCAGTCATTTCAGTCATGCCCAATCCTTCCTGACCCTATCTGTAGTTTTCTTGGTAAGGATACTGGAGTGGTTTGACATTTCCTTCTCCAGCTCATTTTATAGAGGAGGAAACTGAGATTCATGGTCAAATTCCAGTTCTACCACTCCCTACATATCCTCTGGTACAATGAACTTCTCTGGGCTTCAGATTCCACATGGGTAAAATGAGGGGGTTGGATTAAATGTGAGAGGACCCTTCCAGTTCTAAATCTGTGGTCTAATAAGCCTAAATCACTTACCTTCTCTGAGCCTCAGTTACCTTTTCTGTGAAATGGGGATAGGAATCTTTATACTATCTACCTCAAAAAGTTATTTCTAGGAAAGAATTTTGTAAACAATAACAAATACCATGTCAATACGAGCTGTTCTCATCAGTCTAGTAGCTTCTTTTACTCTCTGATAATAGTCTTCTGGGGGCAAGTAGATGGCACAGTGGATAGAGCACCAGGTCTAGAGTCAAGGAAGACTCATTTCCCTGAATTCAAATCTGGCCTCCAACTCTTATTAGTTAGGTGAACCTAGGCAAGTCATTTAATCCTGTTTGCCTTTATTTCCTTATCTGGAAAATGAGCTGGAGAAGGAAAACTCCAAAATCTTGGCCAAGAAAACCCCAAAATGGGATCATGAAGAAATAAAGCCAAATTTGAACTCAAGAAGATGAGTCTTTCTGACTCTCAGACCCATACTCTATCCACTATGCCATCTTGTTGCTTAGTGATTTTATTACTGGGGAAAAGAAGGGCAAAGGCCCTCAGTGGGAAACCAATGATTTCAGTGATGAATGAAAAGCAATGGTGGAGAAGGGATGAAGGTAGAGTGGATGGTGAGCGGAATTTCCTCACTTCAAATCCACCTAATTTCTTTGTAATTTTGCTAAGCATGAGCATGTTAGCACAAACAGTATGATAGAATTAAAGGTAGTTTTCTTCTAATAACTTAGATAAGAGATGAATGTTATAGGGATGAATGAAGATATGAGAAGTTTAGATCATGGTTCAACAAATATTTATTGATTGACAATTCTCATGGTCATTAATTACATGCAATTTCACTAAAATACTTTGCTAATTTGAGCTACAATAAAATTTCATCATTTACACTCTGATACTCCATTAATTCAGAATTTGTGATCATTTCCAAAAGAGTATTAGGTACGGTTTCTTTGCTAAGTAAACTCTCTCTTCTAGGGTCAATCAAGTTTAAAATACTGAAATTATCCTGAACTCATCCTTCATTTTCATACTTTATATTCATAGTCCCCAGGTCCTGTAGATTTTCTTTTGGAAATATCTCTTCTATCTATTCCTCTCTTTCTTTTCCATTCTTACTACCATCATCCTAATGGAGGTTCCTCATCAAACATCTGGTTTGCTAAAGCAAATTCTTATCTAACCTCCCTGATTAAAGACTCCCCTCTCCAAACCATGTTTCCTCATCCACAAAGTTATTGAGTGGACATCATCATCCATCATCATCATCATTCAGACATGACTGAAAAATGACTGGACAACAAAATATGCCAGCCACTGTTCAAAGCATTAGGAATATACACATTAGGAATGGAAATAAAGGCAAAGTCAATCCACAGTCCGTGCCCGAAAGGAATTGACATTCTAATGGAGGAAGGGTGTAGATTTTATAGGGACATCCAAGATACATAGAGTAAGTGAAAGATTGGACTGAAGGAGAAGGCACCAATAGAAGCCAGAGGAACAAGTAAAGGTCCCCAGCAAAAGGTAAGATTTGTACTAAGTCCAGAAGAAAGTCAGAGAAGCTAAGAAGTGAGACAGAAGGCTCTTTAGGACCCAGGAAATAGCAGTGTAAAGGCATTGAGATGAGAGCTGGAGGGTCCTGTTCAAGATCCTTGAGTTCCTGGAGGGAAGTAAGGGTAGGAAGAGGCCAGACTAAACCTCTCTATGTCTTCAGCTAATTTTCTCATGGTCTGGTTTGGAGGCATTCACCTTCCAGGTTGCCCTTTCTTGGATGCTCTCTAATATGCCCACTTCCTCTTTAAAATGTGGCACCAAGAACTGCACAGAGAACACCTTGTGTGGTATAACCACAGCAGAGTTCAGAGGAATTATCACCTCCATCCTTCTGGACACTTTGCTCATTGTAGCCTAGGAAATTGTTGACTTTTTGGCTGCCTTGTGACATTGCTAATGCACATGGATTCTACAATCCACTAAGACCCCCATGCGCTATCGTCTAGTCATATCACCTTCACTTTACACTTATTTAGTTGATTTTCTGAACAAAAATGTAACTTTGCACTCATCTCCATTAAATTTCATCCTACTCAGTTTGGCCCATTGTTTGAGCCTAATGAGATATTTTTGGATCTCAATACAAAATGCATGCAGTCTCTTTATTATATGCAGATTTTATAAACATACCTTTGTCAACTTGAAAAATAACTTATAACTGCTAGAGTAATTATTTTAGAATGTCTTTAATTGGGACAAGGAAGACAATGGTCACAGCTACTATCCAGAACCACCACTGTGGGAAGAGCACTGTCTTGGGAAAGACATCAATAATGGGAATTTCCACTGAATTAAAGAACTTGGGGGCACATATATATTTTAAGGAGTATTTGAAAAGAAGGGACAACTGACTAGTTACATAAAGGCTTCGAAAAGAGGATATAACCAGCTGGTAGGTACCTGGGAGTGACCTACATATAACAGGAGAAACTAAGAAAATAAAAAGAATATTTGAGATTTGATTGTATCTGCTATTCTGTCTAGGCTGATCAAGGGGTGGTAGAGCGTTTATTGCTCAGGCTGGGACACGGGGATTCTTGAAAACATATTATCAGGAAGCAGGATCAATTTGGGGTTTCATAAAACAATGTTGTCACCTTCTATGGCTTCATCTAAGCCCTATGATAAAAATGACTCAACTGAGCTAAAGACCGATTTCTAGGACACACCACTAAGTTGTCGCTCAGCTGTGTCTGACTCTTCTTGACCTCATTTGGGGTTTTCTTGGCAGAGATACTGGAGTGGTTTTATATGTCCTTATCTAGCTCATTTGACAGATGAGTAACTGAGACAAGCAGGGTAAAGTGACCTGCCCAAGGTCACATAGCTAGTGGCTGAGGACAGATTTGAACTAATGAAGATGAGTCTTCCTGATTCCAAATTCAGTACTTTATCCACTGTGCCACCCAGCTGCCCATAAAACTTTCTTACAAATTGACATCATTCCATAAAATGACTACTTTGAGTCTGAGCATTCAGTTCTAACCAGTTCTCATACAGTAACTATCATCTAGTAGCATACATTTCTCCATCATGTCGACAAAGATAACATAAACAACTTTTTCAAATGTTTTGCTTAATTCTATTATACTTACAGTCTTTCCTCTTATCTATTAATCTAAGGAAAGAGGGGAAAAAAGGAGGGAAGGGAAGGAAGAAAGGAGGGAAGGAAGGAGGGAGAAAAGGAAGGAGGGGGAAGGAAGGGGAAGGAAGGAAGGAAGGAAGGAAGGAAGGAAGGAAGGAAGGAAGGAAGGAAGGAAGGAAGGAAGGAAGGAAGGAAGGAAGGAAGGAAGGAAGGAAGGAAGGAAGGAAGGAAGGAAGGAAGGAAGGAAGGAAGGAAGGAAGGAAGGAAGGGGGAAGGAAGGAAAGAGGGGGAAGGAAGGAAAGAGGGGGAAGGAAGGAAAGAGGGGGAAGGAAGGAAGGAAGGAAGGAAGGAAGGAAGGAAGGAAGGAAGGAAGGAAGGAAGGAAGGAAGGAAGGAAGGAAGGAAGGAAGGAAGGAAGGAAGGAAGGAAGGAAGGAAGGAAGGAGGGAAGGATGGAGGGAGGGAAAGAGGGAAAGAGGGAAGGAGAGAATGAGGAAAATAACATGACAATGATTAACATGATTTAATTTAATTAAAGTCATATAGTTATAGGTCAATGGCCTGAAGTTTGTAGTTTCATTCTCTCCTTTTTGAAAACTGGGACACCATCTCCCCACATCCAGTCTGAGATCACTTTTCCTCTTCCCTTTGATTATTCAAAGATCAGGAACAATGGCTCAGTAATTATCTACCAGTTCTTTTAACACCCTGGGTTGTAATCTGTCAGAGTCTAGAGACTTGAATTCATGGAAGGCTACTGAGTATTTTCTTACTATCTCCTGATTTACCTTGAGTTTCTACTCCCTGTTAACCATTTTTGGTTTATCCCTTGGTAGTCAAAAGGCTTTTTCTCCTTAGAAGAGAAACAAATAATGTAAGATGGAAGCAGACAATGCCATTCACTATCATTATAGCATCCAGCCTGGGCAGGAGTCCTTTGCCTTATTGATCTTCCTCTTTCCCCAACACAGATTTTTAAAGATCGTTTTATTGTCCTCAGCATTTATCATTAGCCTCAGCTCATTCTGAGCAAGACCATTCAATTTTTTTATTCATCCCCAGTCCTTGTTTAAAAACATAATTTGGTTCATATGTAACTACACAAGGGTCATTATCATCATAGTTATCCCCATCTCCTCACTACACAAAAGAGGAAACTGAGACTTAGAGAGATAAATGACAAGTCCAAGGCCACACAGATAGTATATGGCAGAACCAGGATTCCAGCTTAGATCTTACAACTTCACTCTCTTTCCATTTATTTAGCAAAATCTTTTCTGCTTGTATCTTCAGATTTTCTACCTCTATTGGGCCAAATTCCTCTAGAGAATATGAGGCCATTGTATCTTATCATTTTTCTTGATTCTTTGAAATCTGCCCAATCAAAATCTAGGATGTGCATAAGGCTCTGACTAGCTTTCCTCTCCCCACACATCTGAGCAGATCTTAGAATTTTTACCTTCACAACAATCACTTACACCACTTAGAAAATCACCTCCCTGGTATAGATCCTCATCACTTCAATCATGGATTATTTCAATTGTCTCCTAATGGTCTTCCTGCAGCCACTCTCTCCATGCTCTAGCCCATTCTCTGCTCAGCTATCAAAATAATCTTTAAAGTGAAAGTCTGGCCATGTCATATCCTCCTGCACCCCCACCCCATCCCACTCTCCACCATTAATCAACTGGAGGTTTCCCTATTATTCTAGGATCAAATATAAAATCTCTGTTTAGCATTCAGAGCCCTTTATAATCTGCCTTTCCAGTCCTCTTATACTATATACCCAACTTCTTACATATTCTGCAATCTGGTGGCATTGGACTTCTTGTTGTTCCTCAAACAAGACAATCCATCTGACTCCCAGTGTTTTTACTGACTGTGCCCCATGCTGAACTACTCTCCTGCCTCTTCTCTAGTTTCTGCCTTCCCTCAAGTCCCAACTAAAGTTTGACCTTCTACAGGAAGTCCTTCCTGACCCTCTTTAATGTTAGTGTCTTCCTTCTGAGACTTACCCCAATTTATCCTTTGTAGATCTTCTTTGTATATATATTTTGTTGTCATGTTTTTCCCTCCCACGAGACCGTGAGCTCCAGGAAAGCAGGAATTGTCTCTTGTCTTTCTTTGTATCCCTGGTGCTTGGCACAGTGCTAGGCACATAGCAGGTCCTTAAGAAATATTCATAGCTTATAATTTATCCAGAATCCACCTATTATTATTAGTGGTGAATATATCATTCAGATTGAATGGGTTGTTTTTTTTGGTATGTTAATTGTTAGTTCCCTCAGTTCATGACTTCCTTATCCTTTAGCAATTTATTCTAGATTCCTTCTTGTTGGTATCATTTGTCTCCATATAAATCACCAGAAGTGAATAGTAACTACTAGATCTGACTAGTCTGAGAAAACTCTCTATTGGGTTCTAAGTACGTGTACCAAAAGGGAGCAGCTAGGTGGCACAGTACATAGAGCCCTAAAGGTCTAGAGTCAAGAAGACTCATGTTCCTGAGTTCAAATCTGCCATCAGACACTTAATATTGTGCAACTCTAGGAGAGTCACTCAACCCTGTTCGCCTCAGTTTCCTTATTTGTCAAATGAGCTGGAGAATGGAAATAGAAAATCATTCCAGTATCTCTGCCAAGAAAAATCCAAATGGGTCACTAAAAGTCTGACACAACTGAAAAATACTCAACAACCACACAGGTTGCAAAAAAGACAACAAAGACCTTTATGTCAAATAAACAATGGTTCCTTTGATACCCAACATCTGGCTAGCACCAACTCATCTCTTCTCACTTTCACCATTATGGTAAGTACAAACACTATCCTTGAAGAGCAAAAAGCAGCTTTAACCTGAGATGATCTAGCTTCTCTTTATAGAAAAAGTCTGATAGCTATTATTTAGATCCTCGCGAGGATTGTGGGTTTTCTTATTCATCCTTTATTTGTCATCATATTCTTCCACTGTCTCTCTTCAGATCCTTTTTGTTCTTTGTTTCCTCCTTGAAGTTCTTTTCCTTTTTCAAATGTTCAAGAAACATTTCATTCTTCCTGATAAGCTAGAGAGTAGAAATGCATTCATTCCTCCAGCCCTTTCATCTTCTCCTGTAAAAAGACCAGACAGTTCTTGATGTCTATGTAGATGTTACTGGAACTTTTTCACTAAAGATACATTTACATTTAAACTAACTAAAGGTAAAGCCCAAGCATAACAGTCTCCCAAGTAATCACAAAATGCTTTTTAGCCTTTGTATTCCTGGACACAAAATCTTGGGTCTTTTGCCTTCATTTTGGTGGGTCTCGTGGCTAGTTTTTATAGCAAACTGCCCATGACCTGTCCAGGATTCAATCATTAGAACCGAAATAAGGAGTATTAATCCTAGCAAATGCAGAGAATCGAGAGGGTAGAGAGCAGTGTCCTACTAGTTTTGATAGCAACCTGTTTTGATTTATTTCTACAATACTGATTAAAGTTTGATCCATTATGTCCTGTAGGTAACCTTGAATGAAATGAGGTAGGAGATGAAAGGGAGTTTTTTCTAAGTAAGATAAAAATGAGCTATTTATCCGATTGGTAGAAAAACCAACCCACATTTCTAGGCAGACACCTTTCTTCATGATAGAACTTATTTATGTACAGAGCTGAAATCAGCACCTTTCTGCCTCTGGGAAACAGGCTCTAGGCGATCAGGTGTTAACCCAGTGTGCCCCACTGATAGTGGGGAATTTATAGGATAGGTGGGGCTAAGCACTTGACCCATGGCCAGAGCATGCTCCCAGGTGACCGCCAAGTTCCTGAGGACCCTCTCTGGCTCTCAGGGATGCTGCCTTTTCCTTGGGCTCCCTCCTTTTGTGGTTGGTGTGAGTTTCTCCTGTGTAAAGGTAGGGGTTAATGTTTCTGCCTATCAGATGAATGGCTTGGTCTCCATCCTACTAAGGAAAACTCCCATTTATGCCATCACCACTACTTCTCATTCAAGGTCACTTATAAGACATGCTGTATGAAACTTTAATCAAGATAGGAGAAATAAATCAGCACAGTGTAATGGCAAAACACCCAGCACTACCCTTTCTGTTTCCTATAGCATTAGACAAGGCCAAAGCCGAGAAGTTCAATTTTCTGTTGCTGGGGGAGAAGAGGGAAGAATGGGTAAGACCTTTCACCCAGAACTTTTCCACTCAAACACCACAAAATTCTATCCACTTCTATTAATTCTGTTCAGCAACTTGAATTCCATATTAGTCTCTCTGGAAGGAAGCACAGATGATTCAAGAAAGGCCATACTAGGCATGATTTTGCTTCCAGATGTCCAATCATATACTTGCCAATCTCTAGCCCTACCAGATGCATGCATTTAACTATATGTCTGTCCTTCTAACATCAAGTAATTCTAAGATTACTCCTCCTTTCTCCCTTCCCTCCATGGTATAGGAGCTCTCTGGCTATCATAAATAAGCCTTCCAGAGTAGACAGAAAAGGGAGAGACAGGCTGTCTCAAACACAATGCTATTTCCCCAATCAGTCCTTTTAAAAATCCTTCTTCCCTTGCTTAAGTCCTCACTCTCATGGTTATAGGCAGTAGAGCCTGAAGCTTTGTACAGGCAGGCTTGGTTACTACACATGAAATCCTTGTTCCATTTACCATGGATAATTGAGAATTGGATAGATGTTAATGCTTTTGATCCCTATATTAAAGTCAGACCTCCAAAGATTTAGTGAATGCCTACTATAAACTAGGCTAAGGGGATATGGAGAAAAAAGGGAAGAGAGAGAGGGAAAGAGAGAGAGATGGAAAGAGAGAAAGAGAGGAGAGAGGGTAGGAAAGAAAGAGAGAAAGAGAGAGAGAGAGAGAGAGAGAGAGAGAGAGAGAGAAAGAGAGAGAGAGAAAGAGAGAGAGAGAAAGAGAGAAAGAGAGAAAGAGAGAAAGAGAGAGAGAGAGAAAGAGAGAGAGAGAAAGAGAGAAAGAGAGAGAGAGAGAAAGAGAGAGAGAGAGAAAGAGAGAGAGAGAAAGAGAGAGAAAGAGAGAGAAAGAGAGAGAAAGAGAGAGAGAAAGAGAGAGAGAAAGAGAGAGAGGAAGGAAGGAAGGAAGGAAGGAAGGAAGGAAGGAAGGAAGGAAGGAAGGAAGGAAGGAAGGAAGGAAGAAAGAAAGAAAGAAAGAAAAGAAAAGAAAAGAAAAGAAAAGAAAAGAAAAGAAAAGAAAAGAAAAGAAAAGAAAAGAAAAGAAAAGAAAAGAAAAGAAAAGAAAAGAAAAGAATTCCAGTCCTCAAAGTTAGTAGGGAAGAAAAACACAGAATATTTTTTTAAATACAAGTGGATTATTAAAAGTTAAATCATATGATGCAGATTAAAGTGGTATAGGTACTAGACCTCCAGCTACCTCTCAGGAAAAGAGAGACTAACAGCTGAAATAAATTCTACTTACAAAAGATAACAGCCTTGGACCCAGGACTGACCTTCTGTTGTGAAACAGTGTCTCTATCTGATGAGATCTGAGAGGCCAAGAAAGGCACGCTAGACAAATTGCTTTAGACTATACTATGATAGTTAGTTATATTGTTAATATAGTTCATATATATAGATAAGTGAAAAGGGAGAACATTCTAGTCTAGAGAAACCAGTTATCCTTAGGTAGGTACAGGCCAAATTTTGGTGAGCCAAAGCTCATTTTTTTCAGCAGAACATCTCTGTACCTCATTTCTTGTCTTGGGCTATTTTACAATTGCTTCACCTCTATTAAGTTTTGCCTCACCAAATCCCAGTTAATTCCTCACTCTATTTCCTTTTTCTCTTTTAAGACTTTTCCTTCCCTCTTTAGAATCAATAATATGTTTTGGTTCCAAAGCAGAAGAACAATAAGTGCTGGGCAGTTGGGAAAAGTGATTTGCGGAGGATGACACCGCTAGGAAGTGTCTAAAGGCAGATTTGAACCTAAAGATCTACCATCTCTAGGCCTGTTCTGACTCTTCTGAGCCATCTAGCTGCTCCAATTCCATTCCCTCTTAATCACTTATCTCACCTGTGTGTGACATCAACTCCTTCCACCTCAACAACAGACAGACTTATGGTTATTCAGAGAACTGACAAGTTTATTTCAGAGATGAGACAAATATGGGCTGGATTACTCAGAGGTTTCGTGGAGGAGACTAGAACTTGAGCTTGGCTTTAAAAAATGAATTAGCATTTTTTTTAGGGAAAATTGAAAATGGAGGGCATTTTAGTAAAGAGAAAATATTAGAAAGAAAGAAATTTTTCACCTCTTAAGCTTGTTCTTGATTTTATGTACTTCATTTTATCTTAACTATAGATGTTTGAAATAAAAATACTTTAGAAGACCTTTGAAGTAAATAAGTTTACCTTTTTCTTTAGACTTAGTCTCCCTATCTTGCTCAGGTTAGAAGTGAAGTGACTATTCATAAATCCAATCTCACTGCTGGAAACCACAAGAGCTTTGACCAGGTCTATTTCTCACCTGGGCCAACTCCTCCATCTTTAGGCAGCCAACCATCACCCACCCTTCTGGGACTTCCCTATAAATGCTAGAGTTAAGGCAGACAGACACCTGATTGGCTGAGCCCACTGCAGCTCAGAACTCCACAGCCAGAGTGATCCATCAGCTTCAGCTTTCCTTGTAGTAGGAATCACAGAAATGCATTACTGGAGTGGGCTTTTGGTCTATCTCTTAAAGGATGTGTCATTCCCCAAATTTACTGTTGAGATTCTCTAAGATCAGCCTGAGCTGTTACATTACAACTCAGTAAAGGTTGTGCTAACCACAAAAGAAGAGACAAATAGGACCAAAATCCTATCCTAAAAGTAAAGTAAATTAAAACTGTAGAATGAGGACCAAAAAGTTACTCTTCATTTCAATGTTCTTAGACTTTAGATCTCTATGAAATCATTATATAACACAAGTCATAAGGATAAATTTTTCCTTCAAAAGGTCTTTTTGGCATAAACAGAGCTGCTATTTCACGAACAATTGGGCACCCAAATAATTGGAAAGATTTCTGAAGAGCAAATGAAGCAAATGAGATCACAGAAAGTGGGAAATATATGGAAGCAATTTTGAAGCTAAATGAACATGTAACATAATTAGTACAAAATGAAAATTGATGAGTGTCCATTTGATTTGGATCAACAGGATTTGAAGGTCTCTGGTTGTTAAAGTCAAGAGTGGAATTTGCCCCCATTTCCCTTCTACAAGGCATAAATCTCACCTAAAGACCTGTATTTAATGGAGATCTGTTTACTCTGAAATTAATTAAAAGCAAAAGCAGCTTTTCAAAATTTGTGTATAGGTCTCCAAAATTAAGGAGTAGCTAGGAGCTGCAGTGGATAGTACAATGAGTCTGGACTCGGAAAGTCTCATCTTCCTGAGTTCAAATCAAGCCTCAGATATTTACTAGCTGTGTGACTGAGCAAGTCACCTCTCCATGTCTGCCTCAGTTTCTTTGTCTGAAAAAAATGAGCTGGAGAAGGAAATGGCAAACCACTCCAATATAGTTGCCAAGAAGACATCAAATGGGGTTATGAAGAGTCAAAGAATTGGACACAACTGAAAATGACTAAGCAACAACTTTTGAAAATTGAGAGTTAAAAACGTGCTTCCTTCTCAACAAAGAACAAAAAGGTTGTAGGGTCTAAGAATGGAATTCCTGTTTCTGAAGTTTTGAAAATTGATTCATGGAATCATAGAAACTCTGAATAAGAAAAGAGTAGAATCTTAGAAGTCATTATACTTGAGCTGGAATTTTCTCTATAATATCTTAGGTTGTCATCTAGTCTCCATTTGAAGATTTACAATGATGGGGGGGTGGGGAGGGAAGACTCACTACCTCTAAGTATGATCCATTTTATTCTGGGACAAGCTCTAATTCTAGTAAAGTTTTCGCTTTACTTAAAATCAAAATCTGTCTCTCAGAAACTTCTTACCATTTAATGACCAAACAGAACAAGTCTAATCACTTGCAGATTATTTTCTTATGAGCCTATGAAAAATCAAAAGACATCAGACCTAGAAAGAACCTTCTATAGAAATTGGTCCAACTTCTTATTTCATAGATAAAGAAACAAAGCCTCAAAGAAGGTTAAATGAGTTGGCCAGCATCACAAAGCCAGAGGTAAGACCCAGGTTTCTTAATTTCCATTACAAATGGAGTCATAAAGATTAGCACCCTAGTCTTGTGGCTTCTATTTCTTTCCATTACACCATATAGTCCCTCTAAAGTGAATCCAAGTCAACTTCTCTTACCAAAGCACCATTGTATAATACAAAAAGAAGTATCAGACTTTATGTTCTTGGGTGTAAAGATTACTACAGATGGAAATTACAGCAATGAAATTACAAGACTTGCTCTTTAGGAAGAAAGCTATAACAAATCTGGGCAGTGTACTGAAAAACAGAGACATCATCTTGTTGACAAAAATCCATATCATCAAAGCTATGGTTTTTCCAGTAGCAATGTATAGCTGTGAGAGTTGGGACTATAAAGAAAGCTGATCACCACAAAATTAATACCTTTAAATTGTAGTGCTAGAAAAGACTTCTGAGAATCACTTGAACAAAAAGGACATCAAATCAATTGATACTTAAAGGAATTAATTCACACTACTCACTGGAATGTCAAATATTAAAGCCAAAATTTAAATACTTTGGTCACTTAATGAGAAGATAAGACTTAATGGGAAAGACCTTGATGTGAGGAAAAAATTAAAGACCTGAACCTAGAAAGCTATTTCAGCAAAAGGGAAGACCAAAATGTAAGCTCAGAAAAGGATAGTAATGCCAAAACAGAAATGTGTGAACTCTCAAAAGCAAATGTGAAAAAAATGTCAGAAAACAAAATGAATTCGTTGAAAAACTCCAAATGAGAATAAAGAAAAAAATAATAATAAAAGACTTAGAAGAAAAATTAGGGGGGAAATGATAGAAAACATGTTCTCAAAACCTCAATGAAGAAAACAAATCCCTAAAAAAGGAAATACGAAACCTCAGAGCAAAAAATAACTCACTAGAAAAGGAAATATAAATCCTCAAAGAAGGAAATGGCCCCTTAAAAAAGAGAATTAGACAATTAGAAACTAATGACTTCATGAAACATTAGGAAACAATAAAACAAATTTAAAACAATGAAAAATAGAATACAATTTAAAGTATTTCAATGAAAAAATAACTCACCTGGAAAATACATCCAAAAGAGATAACCTAAGAATCATTGAACTGCCTGAAAATCATGATCAGAAAAAGAGCTTGGACACCATATTGCAAGAAATTTTCAAGGAGAAGTGCCCTGATATTCTCAAAAAAGTGGAGAAAATAGAAACTGAAAGAATTCACTGACCACTACCTGAAAGAGATCTCAAATTTAACAATCCCAGGACTATGATAGCCAAATTCAAGAACTCCCAAGTAAAGAAGGAAATACTACAAACAGCTAAAAAAGTTTAAATATCATGGAGCCACAGTCAGGATTACACAAGAACTAGCAGCTTCTAAAGGGCCAAAAGGTATGGAATATTATATAGTTTGCAAGGCAAAGGATCTAGGACTATAACCAAGAATCAACTACTCAGCAAAACTGAGCATAATACTCCAGGAGAAGAAATATACATTTAATGACAGAAATAAAGTACTATGATTAATTGTGAATGACTTAACTATAATCAGCAATACAAGGATCCAGGGCAATTCCATGGGACCCATTCAGAAAAAGACTATCCATTGCTACAGAAGAAACTAATAAAATTTGAATGCAGATTCAAGCATGTCATTCTTCACTTTTTTCACTCCATGAATTTTTCTTTAATGAAAGCAATTTGTGTTTTTTTCGCAGTCTGATGAACATGAAAATATGTATTGTATAAGATGTGCACAGCCTAGATCATATTCCCTGCTTTTGGGGGGAATGAGGAGGGGTGGGAGAGAGGCAGAGAACATGTATCTAAATACATCAGAAAACAATTATTGAAAATTGTATCAATGTATGAAAAAAATTTTAACCTAAAAAAAAAGAAATAAAGGGAAAGCCTAGCCTATGTTGAGAAGTTGGAGAAATGTAACATGGAGGGAAAAGGGAAGCTGTACTACTGAATACTTAAATATAAGTAATAGATATAAGCTCTTCTTTAAAAAAAAAAAAGACCCTTACTTCCTGTTTTATAATTGATTCTAAGTATCAATTCCAAGGCAGAAACAGCAATCAGGACTAGGCAGTTGGGTCTTGCCCAGGGTGACACAGCTAGGAAGTGTCTGAGGACAAATTTGAACCCATGACCCGCCATCTCCAGCCCTGACATTTTCTCCACTGAGCCACCTAGCTGTCCCAATATATTCTTCTTATAAAGGAAGGAACTGGACTGTCTGAGAAGGAAATGTTTATTTGTGCTCCAAGCAATTCTGTCAGTCCATAGGTTCTGTCAAAAGAGAGATCATCTAAGGAAGATGAACACTCTGCATCTGCAGGTCTGCTTGGTCTCAAATCCATGGAACAAGATACCCTCAGGCTGGTGTCCCTGTACCCCCACTCTGTCCCCCACATTTCATCTTCCTCTTGTGATTTGTCTTCCCCCATTAGATTATAAATTCCTTGAGGGTAGGGATTGTATTCTTAGCACCTATCAAGATGCCTGATATAATGTTAGTGCTTAATAAATGTTTATGGAATGGAATGGAATTATTGAAGAAGAGAAAAGCAATGGTAGTTGGTGAAATCCTGCTGAATGGTATTGAAGCAAATACTTCTCGATTTGACATTAACAATAGAGAGGTCTGCTGACCTCCTGGGTCACGTATCTAAGTTTTACAGAATCTCCCAAGATTTGTCAAGGTCAAAGGCTTATAGTAGTCCATACGGGTATAAACAATTCTGCCGAAAGGAATCCAGGAAAGAATATAGTTAGGATTATGAAGTCTGTCACCATAGCATATAGAAGAAGAGGCAAAGACTTTGGAAGAGAAAGGAAGTTTTGAAAATTGGACAGCTAGTTAAGAAGGTGCTACATGAGAATGGGATTTGGATTTCTGTACCATAGCTAAAAATATGGAGAGGACACTGTGGTACAATCAAATGTAATGGACTTCTCTACTAGCATTAATGCAATAATCCAGGACAATTCTGAAGGACTTATGAGAAAGAACATTATCCACATCCAGAGAAAGAACTGTGGGAGTAGAAATGCAGAAGAAAAACAAGTGTTTGATCACATGTGTCAATGAGGATATGGTTGGGGTTATAAACCCTAAATGATCACCCTAATGCAAATATCAATAATATGGAAATAGGTCTTGACCAAAGACATATGTGAAACCCAGTGGAATTATGTGTTGGATATGGGAAGGGGCTGGGGGAAGGGAGGGAAAGAACATGATTTTTGTAATCCTGGAAAAAATGTTCTAAATGAATCAATTAAATAAAACTTAAAAATATTTTTAAAAATAAATAAAAATATGGGGAGGATAAGCTCTTGGCCAGGGATAGAGTACATCTAACAAAGATTGGTAAAAGTGGATTCACCTGAATTTTGCAAATCTAATCAAAAAAGCCTCTAAACCATAAGGGAAGGGAAGAGAGTCAAATTTTTGGAGTGCTACGGTGTATCAGAAGAAAATCAGCAGAGATGTTCTATAATTCACAGGAGATGAAAGCCAAAGAAAGTACCAGCAATAAGAGGCAATGTATATTCTAAAAACAAACAAATATATAACAGATGAGGAACCAGCAAAGTAAACTATCAGCCCTAATATAAGGATTCCAAGTTGACCTCATAATAATCACTGGGATGTGTTGATATGGGACCCAAGTATACTTTTTCAAAAACAGAATAAGTGGAAGGATAGTGGAGTTGCATTGTCTATTAAGAAAATATTGTCCAAAAAATCCAGGAACAAGATATGGGAAAGTATGGGAAAGAGCAAAAGAAAAGATCAACAGAGAGGATGACACCAAAAATATTGTCATTGGTAAATACTATAGATGACCTGGAAAAAAAAAAAAGAAGATACAGGAGTATTCAGGATAGATCAAAAGCCTTGTCAGCACCAGTCCTGCATCTCAAATACAAATGTTTAATACCAAATTCATTATTTCCTCCCTAACCCTGATTTCCTGATTTTCTTTTTTCTATTGAAGACATTCTTCTAATCATACAGACTCAACCTATGAGTCATCTTGGACTCTTCACTCTTAACCTCCAAAACCAATTATTTCCCAAGGTTTAACTATTCTGTCTCCTTTCTTCTACTCATTACCACAACCACTCTAGCCCAGGTTCTCATTGACTCTTACCAAAGCTACTGTTATCATCTCTTAATTGGATTCCCAACATTCAGTCCCCCACCACCACCACCACCACCACTTCTAATCAATCAATTTTCCAAAGAGTAGCCAAATCAGTATTCCTAAATTGCAGGTCTGAACACATCACTTGGGTAGTGGCCCAAAGAAGTCCAGTAGTTTTAGGATAAAATACAAACTCCTCAGTTTGGCCCTTTAAACCCTTCAAAATCGGTCTCCAGCCTCTATTTCCAGGATCTATATACAATTCTTTTCTTTTTCTTTTTTGAAAATGTTTATTTTTTTCCAATTACATATAAAAAACTATTTCTAATAGTTTTTAAAATGTTGAGTTCCAGATTTTCTCTTCACCTCCCTTCCTTCTCCCTTCTTTGAAAAAAAAAAAGCAATTTGAAATGGATTCTGCACGTTAAGTGATGCAAAATAGATTTTCATATTAGCCATGTTTATAACTCTTTGGGTGGGCACTCCACTCAAACTGGCCTGCTTGCTACTGCCCATATAGCATTACATCTCTAGTCTCTCTGCCTTTGCATAGTTAATCCTCCTTGTAAATAGAAAGGGACTCTGGAACATGTATAGAGGACAATAGTTTGCTAAAATGGTGACATCCACATGAAAGAAGGCATCTTAGCAAACCAATGGATTGTAACTACATATCTGCCAAACCCCCAATGCAACTGGAATGTTATCCCTCATCACCTCTGCCTCTTGGAATATCTAGCTTCTTTCAAAACTCAGTTTAAACGCCATCTCTCTCAAGCTACCTTTCTTGACTCCCTGAGTTGTTAGTCACCCCTTCCTCAATCACTATGTACTTATTTATTTTATTCCCTGGCCTAAAATTCTCCTGTAGAAGTAAGGCCACAAGAAATAAGAATGAAAGAGAAATAATTTCATTGATAAGAAAAAGAGAGAATAGAGTCAATTACTGGGGCAAGGTGGCTAAAACTTTGCCTGAAATATCCAGGTGATAAACTTCCTCCCCATGCCTTTTGTCTTCATATTCCATGGTCCTCTGTTAGCCTATGCCATGCAACAAAATTCATTTGACAGACTCTGGACAGCTATTCTTAGAGTTTGGTTACCATGGTACCCCACTCCCAGGCTCATCCTTCCAGCTCCACCATTCTGCCTGGTCTTGCCCTTTCTTAGGATTTGGGAGATTAGAGAACATTAATTATGCCTTAGGGGAATCAGACCAGACTTTCTGGAGGTTAATATACCTAGAGCTGACTGCCCTCCATAACCCTTCCTCTTTTGTGCCCCCCCCCATCAACTAAATTTGCTCTGTGGCCAAGAATTTCTAGTTCCAATTCTGAAGGAGAATTATCTTTAAAAGATACACAAAGAAGATTAAAGCAAGATTCAACAGTGGAAGGTGAACACAAAATCCTGATTTCTAAGAATACCATCAGGCACACTAATGTTCAAAGAGACTACGGTTGGTAAGAATGCAAAAATGGATTTTTAATCTATATTGGAGAACAGAAAAAGTTTGAAAAAGAAATACAACTGCCACAGATAGAGAGGAAGGCAATAATGACAGTAGAGGGAAGGTAGATCTAAATTGCTTCTTTTTTATGCCTAAGAAAATAATCTTTAGGTTGGAGCAGACAGAACAAAAGTTGTCAAAAAGAAAGCAAAACCCTTGAAAAGCAAAAGAGAAGCAAGAAAACACTTAGCTGCTCTTGAGAAGTTCCAATCAATAAGACTAGACCAGTTGCATCCCAGAACACTGGAACAATAGATGAGTGCCATTACTGAGGCACTGTCTAAAAGACATGGCAAATGGGAGAGCTGTCCTAATTCTGAAACTGGGGAATAGTCTCAATTGTTCAAGAAATAAAAGAAGTTTGATGCAAACCTTAGACCTTCATTTCAAATACTAACAAGTTTCATGTAATAAAGACAATAGTTGGTAAGAAGATGGAGTATCTGAGATTAATTCTTGCCCATATTCTTTTTAACGGTTTTGTTAAATAGCGAATGACTTTTGACCATATTATATCATTTAGCCCCTCTTGATATCTGATACTTCATTTATAAAATGAGGGGGCTGGATTAAATGGTCTTTCGGTCCCTACTGCCCTATATCTATGATCCAACCATACTAAAATGCAGGTTTAATTAGCATGCTCGTCCTATGTGTTGATGACATAGCTAGAGTGGTAGTAGTGGTAGTAGTAGTAGTTGTTTCCTTCTGTCATATCCAACTTTTCATGACCCCATGGACAATAATAGCTATCTCTGAGGTTTTCTTGGTAAGAATACTGCAGGGGCTTGCCACTTTCTCCTACGGTGGATCCTTTTTTCAAGCAATCTGAGGTTAAGTGACTTACCCAAGGTCACACAGGTAGGAAGTATCCAAGTTCAGATTTGAAATCAGATCTTTCTGACTCCGAGTCCAGTGCTGAGCCACCTAGCTGCCTCTGACAAAGCTGAGAGAAGTTACAAATGTGCCAGACGACCAGAACCAGGATCTGAAAAAGTAATGAGCAGATTGATTGAAATAACCAGGGTATAAAGTTGAATCAGCTCTAATGGTATGAACTGTAATAAGGATAAACATAAACTCTTACATTTTAGTTAAAAAAGCATTCCTACCAATACAGGATGGGTGCTCAGGTATGGCTTAACAGCAGCTTTGAAGGTTTTAATCATTAATATGAGTAAACACCAGTGGTAGGACTGCGATCAGCTCAAAGGGGATTCCCAGGACCATGATCATTTTCAGTTATGAGCATTTATATCTTGCAAATTAGCAAACATATAAATCAGGGCTTGATTTATTGTTTTGTTGATTGTATATACTAAAGTGATGGAGAAAATGGTAATAATACAGATTAACTGTGTGTGTGTGTATGTGTGTGTATGTGTGTGTGTGTGTTGGAGAGCCAGTTATTAAAATATTTACCAGCATACCCCTGGCTAATAGTGTAATGTAGCCAACAACAACCAAAAAAAAATAAAAATAAAAAACACAAAACTAAGAGAATTGTGTTGCCTAGAACTTGGGTTCTGGTCTACAGTCATACCTCCAAGAGCAGACCTATGATGTGTACACAGTAGCCATGATACAAGGAAAATGGGATAAAAGCAAAAAAGAAATCCAGATGGGGTATTATGAGACATGTGAGGCAAAAGATCTCATTTTTCATTTGCGGGCATCTTGGAAGGCAATAGCTGAGCTGGAAGAAGAAAAAAGGGTTAAAGAAAAAGCTTGAAAGAAGAAAGGGTTGCGTGGTTTTGTTTTTAAGGGCTACGTACAATAAATGGCAGAGAGCCTGGGGCAGTGGTGACTCCATTCCAAACAATCTCAAACATTTGAACCCTCCACAATTTTCTCTAGACACCATCCCTCCCTACCAGTACACACTTCAGTATTTACCTCTCCTGCTAGGAACATTTTCATCTTCCTGTATCTCAATTTAAATTTTAAAAATAATAATAACATGAGGGAAATTATTTTTGAAATGAAATGAAAACTTCAGTAATTTGATTTGCAGGAAATGAAGAACAAAGTGTCACCAGCAGAGTGCTTTTAAATAAGTCATAATTAATTACGCATGCATCTATGTTTGGATGCTCAATTTATGACTAATTATGCAGAAAATGTAATTGCATACTGAAGTATTCAATCATGTCTTCTCTTTTGCTCTCTCCCTTCCACACACCACTGTTTCTTTGACGGGAAGCGCCACCTGTTGAAACTGTCAAAGGGTTTGTCAAACCCACATTCAAAGAGAAATACCAGACCCAAAATGGAGCTGTTCTTGTTTAGAAATATTCAGTTAGACTAAATTATCTCCTAACTTCTCCCACCACATTTCAATCAACATAGTTTGGGATTCTTTGTTCCTTTGTCTCCTCTTGGGATTCTTTTAATAAGAAATTATTGTAGTTAATTCTTAGGACAGCCTGATTCATTGGATAACCCAGAAGATCACATCATCTCTTTCGCCTATGGGTTTTCAGCCTGTTTTTTTCCTATTTGAAAGAATTATAGAGCTTTAAAGGAACCTTGAGGGTTCATCTAATCCATCCCTCTGGCCTTGAAAAAGAACTACATTTGTTCTCCCAGAATTTCTAATCTTTTCCCCCATCTTAAAATTCAATAAAGAGAATAGTAAGGAGGCAAAGAAAAGAAAACCAATTTAAAAACTTGCTGAATCCCCAGAATGAATCATGGGAATAAAAGCACTGTGGGAACATTTCCCTAGATGAGGAATTTTAGGAGGTAGGCAGACAAAAAAAATTGTTAATAGAACTTATAGGTATTTGATTGGATAAGAATTACTCTGCTGCCTTTACTAGTTCATAAGGAAAGTAGAATGGCCCATACAGCTTCTCCCTTCCTGGAAATCAGATTGGGGGGGGGGGGGGGGATTAGACTGCAAAAATGAATGAGTACTTCTCTTTCACCTTGCCTGGCAGAGGTATTATAGCCACTGAGCACTGATTATTTTTCACTCTATCCCATCCAACCCTATCATATATATCATCACCATGACAATGGTGAAACAAGATTATAGAAAAGCCTAGTGGACTTAACAGGGGAAGAGTTTTGGAGATAATGCAGAGAAAAGTACAATTTTTCCATGGCAAATTAATGTTCTGTTTGCTAGAAGGACTAATAATTAATGTTATAGTGGAAAGATTTCTGGCTTTAGAGTCAGAAGATTTCAGTTTAATGTATTAATAATAGCTAGTATTTATGTAATGCCTACTATGTGCCAGGCACTGTGCTAAGTGCTTTACAAATATTATCTCATCTGATCTCTGGGAAGTAGTGTTACTACTATCCCCATTTTACAGATGAGAAAACAAAAGCAAATAGAGATTAAGTGATTTACCAAAGGTTATCTGATTGGTAAGTGTTTGAGGCCAGATTTGATCATAGGTCTTTGTGATGCCTGGTCTATTGCTCTATCCACTTCACCACCTAAATACCTAGTTTGAATCCTACCTGTCTCCCTCCCCTCCTGTATCTCCTTGAGCAACTTATTGAATTCAATTTGCTCCTTTAGTAATAAAGCATCTTCTACTTGCCAGACACTGTCCTAAGTACCAGGACACAAAGACAATGAAATAGGACATGTCATCAAGAAGCTTTTATTCTACTGGGGAAAATAGCAAGTACAATGAAAATAAAATTAAAACAAATGTTCAAAGTGTTCCAAAAGTCTTGGTAAAGATTTAAGCTAAAAGTGAGAGCAAAAGGAAATGGAGAAAATCAGACTAGTATCCTTTGAACTAAATTTAAAGAAAGCCAAGGATTCTATGGAGGCAGAGGAAGAGGGAAAACATTCTAGGCATGGGAGACAAACTATACTAAGCCAAGAAATAGGAGATAGGATGTCCTATGTAAGGAAAAGAAAACAGGACAGTATGACTAAAAAGTCAAAAGTCTGAAAGACAGTATTGTGTACCATTCTGGGCTCCCATTCATTTCACAAGCCCTTATAATCTGATTTCCATCACCACCATTCAGCTGAAATTGCTTTCTCCCTGAAGTCAACATTGACCTCTTTATGCTAAATCCAATAACCCTTAGTCAGGACTCAGACTCCTTGACCTCTTTGCAGTGTTTGACACTGGCGACCACACACTGTCTTCTACTCTCTGCCTCCTCCTTTCCTGACATTATTCTCCTGGTTCTCCTTCCATCATTGTGACCACTTCTTGCCAGTTTCCTTGTGAAAATAAGAGCCTGCCCCCTATGTGGAGATGTGAAGAGCTCCATCTGTGCCTTTTCTTCTCTCTGAGCTCTGTAAAGATGATCTTACCAGCTTCAATGTGCTCAATTTTTATCTCTCTGACAGACTTTCTCTCATCTGCCCTCCTCCACCATCTCCAATCAGTTGCTAAGTGTTGTTCATTCTACTTTATCTTTTGTATTCACTCCTTTCACTCTCCTCCTCTGCTGGAAGTTCCAATTGAGACTCTTCTCACCTCTCACCTAGACTATTGCATTTGCCTATTTACTGGTCTCCCTATATCCAACTTCTCTCCTTTTATGTCTACTCTAAACACTGTTGCCAAACTGGTATTTCTAAAGTAATACTCTGACTTTGTCATTCTCCTGCTAAAGAAGCTTCTCTATTGTGTCTAGGATCAAATACAAACTCCTCTATTTGGCAATTGAACCCATTTACAATCTTCCTTCAAGCTGGCTCTTCATGAAGACTACCTCCCCATTGTAAAAGGGAATTCTTTGTTCTCTCTGAGTTTACACGTGTGAAAGGGAATCCTTTATTCCCTTTGTCTATTTTGAGTTAACACTTTAGTTAACAATAACTTAAGTACCAATACTTAGTACCTGACTAGATTGTAAAGACAGAATTAACTCTCCTTTGTCTACTTTTGAATTGAATCAATAAAAGAGTGAACCGCCCTACTTAGTCCTAGGTGAGAAGTTACCAAGGTATAGAGAATTCACACCCTTAGAAATTTAATCAACCAGGAATCTGTGGATTTTTTTTATGAGAACTTAACCTTCAGAATGTGAGAAGTTGATCCTACAGACATTGCCCCCTGGGCAGTGCTAGACAATTTGGAAATTGTGATCGGCCCCTGTGAAGTAGGGAAGGGATAAGAAGTCACCATAAAAAGCAAGCCCTGAACTCCTTCAGAGAAGATTGTCTTTGAGAAGATAGTCTGAAGAGATTGTCTTCTGGGGATAGTCTTAGATAGCCTTTGAGGGAACTTCACTGAAGACTACATCTTAGATTGTGGATTTGGATTACTTTGTTGGGTGAGCAAAAGGCTAGCTTCCATCTTGGAGGAGGCCACATGGTAACTCATTACCAGCCTTCCTGGTTGAGAGCTAATTAATTTCTGCCTGGATTAAGCAGACCTGGAGCAAAACATTTAGGTTGATAGGATAGATAACTTCTCTATCCCTCTTCCATTTCTCTTCTTTATTGTTTCCTCTCTATTTGTAAATATTTGTAAATAAATTTTTGACTCGAGATATAATAAATACTGGCAATCACATATAAACATCGACCAACTATTAATTTTAACCTTTAAACCACACATCCTCTATATACTATATACAATTCTGATTTCCCTAGTTGCTAGTGTGAGCCTCCTCCCCCAAAATCACTTTGTATTTAATTCTGCACATCCTCTATTTATCTATTAATAGATGAACCTGTTTCTCCCTAGAAGATAGTCCCTGACTTCAAAGAAGTCAAAGATTATCTCAGTATTGTATTGTATACTCAGAACCTAGCACAGTGATTGACAAATAATAGATGCCTAATAAATGTTTGACTCTCTCAGCTATAAAATGAAGAAGTGGAACTAGATGATTCCCCATCCAATTTAATACCCATGATCCTATGGTTGACCTACTTCATACAGAGGGGACTATGCTAGGCCCTGAAGTGAGATGCAAAAGCTGTAAGAGAATCTGTGTATGTATGAATGTATGAGCATACAGTCTAGACAAAAAGAGAGAATATGTGTGTGACCAACAATATAAATCAACAGATAACGTTGGCCAAATCAATGGAACTGAAGATAAAAAATTCAGATCGTTATGGCTGAAATGGCCCAGGAAAGATGGACAGGAAAGCTGGACTTGAAAAGGACCTTGTAGTGGTGGAGCCAAAATGGCAGAGAAGGTATGTGATCTGATTTTCACCAAATTACTCTCCAAAAAACTGATACTTTACCTCAAAATGAATTCTAGAGAAGCATAATCCACAAAAAGACTAGGTGAAGTAATTTTTCAGCCCATAAACAACTTAGAAGGCTAACATGAGGGAATATTGTAGCCAAATTCCCAAACTCCCATGTCAAGGAAAAAATAATTACAAGCCACCAAAAAGAAACAATTCGGATATTATGGAGCCACAGTCAGGATAACACAAGATTTAGCAGCTTCTATGTTAAAAAGATCAAAGGGCTTAGAATCAGATATCCCAGAGGGTAAAGGAGCTAGGACTTCAACCAAGAATCACTTAACCAGCAAAACTGAGCATTATCCTTGGGGAGTGCGGGGGGAGAGGGGAGATAGGTAATGGGTATTCCATGAAATAGAGGACTTTAAAACATTCCTGATGAAAAGATCAGAACTGAATAGAAAACTTGGCTCTCAAATACAAGACTCAAGAGGATCACAAAAAGATAAACATGAAAGAGAAATTAAAAGACTTTCACTGAAGTTAAACTGTGTACATCCCTACATGGGAAGATGATTTTTATAACCCCAAAGAACTTTGTTATTATTAAGACAATTAGAAGGAGTATACATAAACAGGGGGCAATTCTGTGAGTTGAATATGATGGGATGATATACAAACAATTGAATTAAGGCATGAGAAAGAGGAATGCATTGGGAGAAGGGGGGAAGGAGAAGGGGATAAATTATCACACAAAAAAGAGGCATGAGAGAGTGTTTACAGTGGAGGGAAGATGTGGAAGGTAGGAAAGACAGCATGTGAACCTTCCTTTCATCAGAATTCACTTAATGAGGGAAGAACATACACTATCAGTTGAGTATAGAAAGTTCTCTTACTCCATAAGAAAGTAGAAGAGGAAGGGGCAAGAGAATTGGGATTAAGCTGATAGAAAGAGGGCAAAATGGGGGAAGTGATGATCATAAACTAAACAGGGGAATTGGATAGAGAGTAAAACACAGTAATCATAATATAATAAAACAGTATTTGACGAAGCAATACCATTACTTTTCTTAATTTTTCTTATTTTTTCTATTTGAGTTTCCTTCTACAAAAGAATTTTTAATTTGGAAAAATATTTTATAGGATGGCACATGTAAAATCTATGAGATTGCTTATCAGCTCAATGGAAATGGGAAGATGGGGAGGAGTGAGGGAAAGAGAATTCAAAACTCAATATTCTTTGGGAAATATTAGAAATGGTTTTTACATGTAATTGTGGGGAAATGAAATAAAATTTGATATTTTTTAAAAGGCTCTTTCAGATATGTAAAGGGAATTGAAGAGGAGATTTCTCGTGTGCTTTTCTTTATGAATTTCAGGAATATCTACTGTAGTATTTGCTAATGTGACATATTAAAAGCAAATCCATCACTCACCATGACAAACATCTTGGAACACATCTGGACAAACTTAAGATTACAATTATATTTTACAAAAATGCTTTGCAATTACCACCCCTAGTTTCATATCAGAAATTTCAAGTCATTTTACTCATCATTATCAAAAAATATTATTAAGCCACCATCTATGAGAAGTGATATTTTTTCCAGTAGAATTAGAAAAAGTCCCTACTTAGTAAAGGGATTCAGTCCAGAATAGATGTATCTCCTTGGCTCAAACATATATTGATCAATATAGATAAAAATAAATATTTTATTAATAATAATCCTCATTACCATAGAACCAATCAACATGAATTTACCAAGAGCCTACTGTGTGCCAGCCACTGGGCTAGGCATTGAGCAGAAAAAAAGCAAATATTTGAAATTAAAACTGACCTGGACTGAAGTAGTGGCCCAGAGCTCCAGTGCCTGAATGTTATTTCCATTTGTCTTCTCCATCCCCTCTCCTAAACTTTCATTTTTCATTCTCACAGTCATCATCAGTTTCCAGAGGGGAAGGCTGTAATCCAGACACACTAAAAATAGAATTCTTGCCATGTGAAAGCCAGACTCAGATTTATGATAGTTTTAAACTGTGATCCTTTATCTATAAGTTTGGAATTCTACAAGAACTAGGCAAAGTCATACTTACCTGGTCTTCAGAACATGACACACCATAATCTATGGTGGGGAAAATCTAAACTCTTTATCCTTCACCTTTTATATGAGGAATACCTATCATGTTCTTTTGCCCTGACAAACATCTCTTTTATAGGTTTTGCACTTAATGAGCAGAATCGTTGAAGTCCTGGGAGTATTGCTAACCTCGCTAACAAAAAAATCTATTTCTGTAAAATTATCACTATAAATAATTGAATGAACTTGTCTAAAAAGACTATTGAAAAGAGAAAAGAATTTTCCTCTCATATTTGAATCCTAGACCACATTGTAACTCAGTGTAGTAACTAGCATGAAGAGAATAAGACTTTGCCCAAACTGTTGATGTGGAGGGAGAAAGGTGACAAAGTATTTCCTCCCCAAGGTAATCACTCCTCCAACTTTACTGCAAGGTCTTCTGATGTTCTATCAGATATAACCATCACTTCCAGGGTCCTGTTTTCATAAGCGTCTTCTCCCAGTTCATCTTCCCATCCAATCTCTAAAGGGCAAGGACCAGATTACCCCTCTCCCATTATGATTGCACCTGCAGTTTGATTATTCCCTGCACCAAAATAGATATCCCCTCTCCAATTATTTAGCTCCAGGTGAAAAAAAATTCCAGTAGTAACTGAAGTGTATCTGATCCAATCTGAACTCAAACAGTGGCACAATGGATCAAGTGTTCGGGAAGAAGGGGTTCAGTCCTGAACTACTTCAAGGTCTCTACCTTCCTCTAATCTCTCATCTCCAGCTGCCTCTCAGACATCTCAAATTGGATGTCCAGTAGACATCATCTTAAAGTCAACATGTGCAAAACAGCATTCATTATCTTTCCCCCTAAACCTGATCTTTCCCAGATCCCCACCTTTCTGATTATCATAGAGGGCAACATCATCATCCCAGTCCCCCAAGTGACTAGGTAGAAAGAGTATCGGGTCTAGAGTCAGGAAGCCCTGAGTTCAAATTCAGACTCAGATATTTCCTAACTTTCTGCAAGCCATTTAACCTCTGCTTCAGTTTCCTTATCTGTAAAATGGGGATAATAGCACCATATCAAAGGATTTGTTATAAGACCCAGATAAGATATTAATTATAAAGGACTTAGTACAATGCCTAGACATAGTAAACATAATATACATGTTAACTACTACTACTACTACTACTACTATTATTATTATCTCTCACTATCTCTCTCTCATACACAAACACACACACACACACACACACACACACACACACCACCCCCATATCCAAGCTATTGCCAAGCCCAGCCAGTTTCACCTTTACAACACCTTTCTAATATCCTTCCTTCTCTCCCCTGACACTGCCACCACCTAGAGCAGGTTCTTATCACTTCATGCCCAGATTATTTTTAACAGCTGATTGGATCTGCCAGTCTCAAATTCTTCTCCAATCCAATTCTTGCTCTACTCATTCACCAAAGGGATTTCCCTAAAGCACATATCTAATCATGTCTCCCCTTCTGGATAAACTCCATTGGCTCCCAATTGCTTTCAAGATCAAATACAAATGCCCTGCTTGACATTCAAAGAACTTCATAACCTAACCCTACATTTCCAGTTTCCTTTTGCCTTACTCCCTGCCATATACTTTTACATCCAGTGATATTGTTCTCCTGGCTATTCCATGAACAAGACACCCATCTCTTGGTTCTAGCCATGTTCTGCCACGGGCGAGGTCCAGCCTCACTCAAGACTCCAGGGTTTCCCCACAGGTGGCAAACAATCAGTCAAAATAAATAACAAACAGAAAACAGCTTAATCATCACGGCCATGGGACTGCTTTACATCTGAGTGTTGCTCCACCATCTCCATGCCTGGTTTTTATTTTTATACCCATTTTCTTGGCACTCAATTACACATAATCAAAGAGAGATAATTGGAAAAGTGATACATTAACTTTTAACAAATCACTTGATCAACATTCTATATTTTTGTATTGTGATTACAGACAGAATTAAGGTTGCACACAAGATAAATGATTTTGTCATAGGTGGCTTAATTTTCTCATTACCCTGTGAGAAGTTTTGAGCTTATAAACAATCAAGGAAAATTACTTATTGCTTTTAATAAAATGGAATAATTAATCAACAGTTCTTAAAAGACAATTCAACAATCATATCATTGAGGTTGAGGGGTACTGGGAACACAATTCAAATTTAGACTGATCATTTTTCAATGATCACTTAGAGAGTTTCTGAGTCACAGATTTATATAATTGAGTCACTGAGGCATATTGAAGCTTGATGTACTTGTACTTATTGTATGGGCCTCTATGATTGATTTGTGTGCTGGCTTCATGAGATTAGGTTTCTGTGAGTGGGAAAGTTTTGGGATTGGCTTGTAGCTTCAGTTTTGCTGGGAATTATGTACCTAAGTAAAAGTTAACCCATGATAGTCTTTTGGGATAAGGGTTTGAGGGTCTGATATTTTGGTGATGTTTTGAGAAATTAGGGTACAGATGTTTTGCTCTTGCAAATGTTCTACTGACATTATTCCTTTTGAGACTAGGGGAAATAATAATCATGTCAATTCATAGGTAAGAGGCATTGATGAAAGAGGTTGTGTAAAAGGGGGACTGGGTGGGCAATCACATCTTGCCAAGGACTACTCTGTGGTCTCCTCAGCTACCACATGTGACTCTGTCAAGGCGTCGTGGTCTGATGGCTCCCAGCAATGTTCCATACTTTTAATGCTCTCTCTCTCTCTCTCTCTCTCTCTCTCTCTCTCTCTCTCTCTCTCTCTCTCTCTCTCTCTCTCTCTCTCTCTCTCTCTCTTTATCTCCACCTACTGACTTCCCTGGCTTCCCATAAGGATCATCTTTTATAAGAAGCTTTTCCCAACCCCCTCTTAATTCAAGTGCTTTCCCTCTCTCATATCCTATTAGCCCTTGTATATAGTTTTCTTTATATATATTTGTTTGCATGTCATCTCCCCCTGCCCTCCATTTGATGGTAAGCACCTAAGGGGCAGAAACTGTTTTTTTGCTTTGCTCCAGGGCTTAGCATAGTGCTTGCTATGGTGAATAGAATCTGAAATGACTGAGAAAACAAAGGTTCAAGCTTCTGAGCATATCAATTTATGAAGCAAAGCATAAAAATTGCATAATGCATCCAGACCAGCTTCAGTATTAGACCCTAAATATAGGGGAGAGACTGATTTTTATGTATTAAAACAATCAAATAAGATCAATTAATTAAAAGGAAACAATTAACCAGGATACAAAATTAGGTAATCTGATTTCTAATTGGAGGAAAGATTAAGCACTTTCCAAGTTGGGAGGAGGAGAGTGAACAGGTGCAATTCTCTGAAATCAGAAAAAGAGATATTCTACTCCCCTCAAGTGTCTATATTCAATCAAAGGAACATGGAAACAATAACTGACTGAGTAGTGTCGGGCCAGTTTTCAGATAAGACATATCAGTTGCTTGAGATGTATAACTGTGAGAAAACTCCTTGCATCAGTCTTTAGATCTGACTGAGTTTCCAAGTCAGTATAACCTATGACAGTGTTGAAAAACCTTTTGGAGACTGAGTGCCCAAACTGCAACACTCACATGGCATTTGAGCCCTCTGCCTTACCGCAGACAGGGGAGGGAAGAAGCACTCCCATGGGCTACTGGGCAGAGCCAGGATGATGAGAGAAATGTCCTCAGGCTTGGTGGAGAGGAGGAGGGGAGCAGTCCCCTCTGGCATGTATGCCCTAGGTTTGCCAACATGGACCTTAGTTAAGGGACTCTAAGCAGGAGCCAGAGTGGTCCAGCTTTTGGCTAGGTTCAAACAGGGCAACAAAGTTTCCTCATAATTTCTATAATTGAATAAAGTTTCCTCATATGACTAGGCACACAATTAAATAGAAAGAAAATTGAGCTGGATCCAGATTAGAGATGCAAGATAAGAGTCATTGTGGTTCACTCAGTTTCCACATTTGTACATAGAAGGCACTTAAATGTTTATTGATTGATTAGCTGCTGATCCACAATGACTTTTTTGTTAAAAATAAATTAGACTAGATGGTCTTTGAGGGCCCTTTGAGTTCTGATCCTATGATTAATTTTTTAAAAAATTAAGAGAAGGTCTTTGTACTTTGGTCTAAATTTTACAATGGCAGGACTCAATGGCTCTTCCCTTTCAGGAAATAAATCCCAACACTTTCTGCTCTCAGTGAAGGTGCTTTTCATAATTCTAATAAGGTAAGAATTGGGAACAGGTCAAGATCTAGATCTTAGTGTATGTAGATTGCTTTTTTTAATAGAATATTTACAGAATATTCAGAATTACTAGATCTTAGAAATATAAGAGAAATGGAGTAGGAGAGCAACCTATGCAATCCCCAACATGGAATAGACTGGGGAGTCTGTTTCCAGAATAGCATGATGGCATGTAATGGAATTGCCTTGCTCCACAACTTGTAGTAGATGTTCTGTGGTGGATTCTGGTCTGCCAACCATGGGTTCAGTAATTGTCTGCATATCTAGAATTAGGGTGCATTTAAAAAATATTGTTCAGGCAAATGCTCACTCTTGGTCTGGCTTTTTCTAGTCTAGCCACTATTTGAGTGAGGAAGGGAGAGAGACAGAGACAAAAAAGACAGAGATAGGGACAAGGATAGACTATGATGAGAGCAGTTTCAGGCTCCCATTGAGGCTGACATGTGGCTCCTAGAGGCCACTGCTCTTTATCTATTTGCTTTTGCTCTTTCCTACTTTAAATGAAGGAAATTAGAGATATCTATGACCTTGTAAGGTTCAAGAGATCATAAGAATGAGTCATCAGAATCCAGATTTTCCAGAATCCAGATGGTAAGAAGAGATCTTTTGGGAGAGAATAATTTCTTGCTTTAGGAATGGGCAAAAGAATTTTTCCCTCTTACCTACCACCATCTGCCATGGATGTCCAACCCTGGACACTTACTAGCTCTGTGACCCTGAGCACTATGTACCTCAGTTCCCTTGACTGTATAAGGAAGATAATAACAGCACCTATCTCTCAGGGCTGTTGAGAGGATAAAATAAGAAAATAAAAATAAGAAAAAATAAAGCACTTAGCATAGTGTCTAGCATATTGTTCAGTTGTGGCTGACTCTTCATGATCCCATGGACCATAGCACACGAATATTATCCATGGTGGGTTTTAAAACCCTTACCTTCCATATTAGAATTAATATTGTGTATCAGGTCTAAGGCAGAAAAGGTGTAAGGGCTATACAATGAGGGTTGAGTAACCTGCCTAGGAAGTTTCTGAGCCCAGATTTAAACCCAGCACCTCCTGTCTATAAGTCTGGCTCTCAATCCACTGAGCCAACTAGTTGTACCCCCATGGAGTTTTCTTTGCAAAGATACTGAAATAGTTTGCCATTTCCTTCTCCAACTCATTTGACATATGAGGAAACTGAGGCAAATAGAGTTAAATGACTTGCCCAGGATCACACAATTATTAAATATCTGGGGCTGGCATCGAACTCAGGTCTTCCTGACTCTAGGCCCAGAATTCTCTCCACTGAGCCACCTAGGAGCCTGCTTGTCATTTAGTAATTGCTTAACAATGCCTATATCCTTCCTTCCTTCCACAGTCTTATATTGGAACTGCTCACCCAGAAGAAAACATTACACTCAGAAAGGAGTCAAAGCAAGTGATAAAGAAATATGTGAGTTAGTTCCAACCATCTGGAGTTGAGCTACAGAGATTTCCAGATAGTCAAGTCAAGCAACCTACCCAAAAGAGGCATTGCACACAAGGAGAGCAATCAGGGTACCATGAGAAAGTAAAGGCTATGAGCAGGTTTCAGCAACTAATCAGATCAGACTTCCTTTCTCACCATCACTTCACGTAATCCAATGGCTCTACAGGTAGTCTTTAATTGATTGATTGAGAGATGTTCTTCCCTAATTAAAGTATCCAGCTGTAGTCTTTCTTCATATACATAAAGTTGGGAGGGATACTTAATATGCTGATTCCATGACTGTCCCTCCCTTACAAAAGAAAGAACAAAGTCATTTCATTGTGGAGAGGAAGGACACCAACAACAATGGGAGAGAGATGTGAAGATTGGATTTAGCTATCTCCTTGTTGTAACAATGTAAATACTTAGCTATTTCTTTATTGTGAAACTAAAGTTGTAATCTCCTGATTATAACAATGAAGGTACTTAGCTCTTCCTTTATAGTGAAGCTAGAATTGCCAAACACAAAAAGGTGTTAAGTAACTACAAAAGGTGAACTCACCAAAAGAGGTGTTAAGTAACCCAAAAAGATATAATCTAACCAGAGAAGGTGACATCTAATTTGTGGGCAGTCCTGGAATAAAAATCTAACCAAAGAAGGTGAGAACTAAAGAATAGGCAGTCCTGGAGAAAAGCATCTGCTGTGATTGGTAGACATGAAAATTTAGGGGAGGTGACACAAGAGAAAAAGATCTTTAAAAAGAGACTGTAAAGGCCAGAAGAGAACAGTCAGTCACCTGGGCTTGGTGTAAAGGATCATTCACTGGGAGCTGGAGGGAAGATGGGCATTCAGACATTCGGGCACTGACTTGGAGAAGCAACTAGAAGACAGACCCTTGGGGAGACTGGAAGACAGACACCCAGACTTCTTTTTAGACTATCACCATTGGTTAGTGAGAGGCTGACTTAGTGGACTTGCTTTTTCTTTTCCCTGGGCTGGGGCTTAGAAATTCTAACTGGTATCAAAAAAAGCCAGAGTTCTCTGTCTCTCTGTCTCTCTGTCTCTCTCTCTCTCTGTCTCTCTCTCTCTCTCTCTCTCTCTCTCTCTCTCTCTCTCTCTCTGTCTCTCTCTCTCTCCTGCCTTCCTTAATATCTTCCTTCTATTGTAAATATTGTAAATAAACTACCATAAATTCTATTTACTTTAGTAATTCATTTTGGGATTTAGAAATTAAATCCCTGATGACCACTAAAAAAAAACACCTAATAATATATACAAAGTCCAACCACAATTAATTTTAACAGAGAGCAAATGGGAATGAGAAAGGATAAGAAAGGCCTTGTATAGGAACTATCACTTAAGTTTAATCCTTGAGGAGAGAGGTTTTAAGAGTGGGATAGAAAGAAGGAAAGCATTCCAGGCAATACAGCATTAGATGATGGAGTATTGTGTCCAGGAAAATAGAGCAGAGAGTACATGAGCAAAACAATGTGAAATCGTTCTGGAAAGATAAGTTAAAGTGAGATAGGGAAGAACTTTAAATGCCAAATAAGATATTGTATTTTTTTTATTTTATTAAGTATCTATTCTCAATCAGGCCAGGGCAGCTAGGTGGCTCAGCTAATAGAATTCTGACCCTGACCTCATGAAGACTTGTATTAGTGAGTTCACATCTGGTATCAAATATTTACTAGCTGTGTGACTCTGGGAAACAAATCCTGTTTGCCTCAGTTTCCTCACCTATAAAATGAGCTGGAAAGGGAAACATGAGACCACTCCAGTATCTTTGCCAAGAAAACCACAAAGAATAGGAAACCACTGAACAAAATCTATGCCAGGAACTGTGCTAAGTTCTTTACAATTTATTTCATTTGATAGTCACAACACCCCTGGGAGGTAGCTACTATTATTACCCCATTTTCAGTTGAGGAAACTGAGGCATTCAGGTTAAATGACTTGCCTTGGGTCATACAATTAATAAGTATGATCACATTTGAATTCAAGTCTTCCTGATTGAAGATCCAGAAATCTCTCCATGTACAACCTTAATATAATATGGAGACATTGAATCTTCTTGAATAAAGAAATAACATAGAAGTTAAATTACTTGCCTATGGTCACAAACTAGTAAAAGAGGCAGGATTTGAACCAAGATTTTTGTGACTTAAACCCTAAGATTCTACCCATTACATCAGGCTGCCTCTTCTCTCATGTGGTACCCTATGCAAATTAGTAAGCATCATCTTCTAAGATATTAAATAATTGACCTGAAAAAACTTGCTTCATGATAGCAGCAAAAAGTCAAATCTTTTACAAACCTAAATTTAATATTAAACATTTATATATATATGTGTGTGTATATATATAAATTCAACTTAAACACATATTTTCTATCATCAAAGTTATTTACCTAAAAGATCCAAATTGAATTCAAAAGCAAAAGCATTCTGATTTTCTCCATAGCTATTTTCATGTCCTGACCAGAGGAATAAATTGTATCATAGCTCAGGTAACTAAACTCTACTATCTGGTTCAATTTTGATATGTTTTTAATCTGTCTTTGAACTTGTATTCTGTAGAGACTTCTGTAACTCCTTTAAAATATAGGCTTTATCAGACACAGGAAGAAACAAAGTCTACAGTGATATTTCCTCTTTATTAACTCATCACACAACAACAAAGGGGGAAAAATGGGCACCTCATGCTCCTAGATTTCCAAACTGGAAATGATCCAAACAGCAGTGCCCATGGTGTTTTCATGACACTAAAAATAATTGAGATTCTCTAGAAAAGAACTTGGTTTCTTTATCTCCAAAATCCTTTGGTTTGGGGGCTGAGTTATGTTCTGAAGAAAGTAATAATTTTCCCTCAAACCATCCATTAGGAAAAACACAATTATCCTTTGCTTCTTTTTTTTTCTTTTTCTTCCTTGCTAACTCTAGTCTTTTCTCTTGATCCAAAGAGCATCTCTGGATAGGGCAGATTTATGAATACAAAATGTATAGACATATGAAAAGACAAAGACATCAGTTTCCCAGGAAGGTAGTAGGCTAATGAAATACAAACTAGCCCTTCTGTTCTTGCGATTCCCAGGGAACATGCCATCAGTATACATGCATACCAAATAAACCAAGATTTTGTGCAAATTATTTGTACTAATAAATTATTTATGTTTACCCAAATCAACTGATCAAAATTAGACATTACAACAATTTCTAAGTAATGGCTGTTTTTTTTGTTTTGTTTTGTTTTGTTTTTTGTATATTCAACAAAGTATGTATTGGTTTCAAGGCAGGTTCAGAGAGGGGTAGTATCTCTGGTATGGAGGGCTTGTCGTGCCCTTCTAGGGCAGCTCTCCAGCCTCCGACCCCCACCTGACACCCAGCTCTCACTCATGGCTCCTAGTAGCTGCTAGCATGTGGCAGCAGCCACAACCCAAGCAACAGTTTTGACAGGCTGGCTAAACCTTGTGAGGGTAGCCATCGGGTTGTCGCCGACCCCTAGTGAACTAAGGCTTTGCTCAACCAGCATGTGAAGATTGCTTCGGCGGAACAGACGGAAGAAACCAACAAGAAGGTTCAACGGCTGAGAGGGCAACGCAGCAAAGCACTGTGGAGTGCTTAAGGCGTGTTGGAGCACAAAAGACAACACGGCCACCCAATGCAGCTGAGGAAGTCTCCAGGTGTAACGACTTTTCGTGCCACTGGACCCAGGCTTCCAATGCCGAGAGAGTGGGACTGTCTCTGTGCATCGGCTTTTCCACTTAAATCTCTTTCACGTACAAGTGTTTTTGTGCAAAAACGCACAAAGACAATCGTCATTCTCAGTTACCGAGAGATCACTACCACCGTCAACAAAGTACTCAAATCCATTAACCAATTTTCAGTTCTCTCAATCCTAAAATTCACAAAATCTCAAAGACATAAGGAATCCTACAGGGTAATCCAATCCAATCCAACTCATTGGATTCCCCTCTACCATATACAACATACCTAACATACAACATACTCCAGCCTCTGCTGAAGGACCTTCAAGAAGAGAACAAGCCTTTTGGACCCCTTTAATGGTAAAACTTTACAGAGAAAACCCCAAATGGGATCACAAGGAGTGAAACACAACTGAAAATGACTGAACAACAACAAATTGGTATCAGGAGCCTCTTTACCTTAAATTTGCTTTATATAATTCCAACCAATGGTTCCTAGTTCTGCTTTCTGAGACTAAATAGAACAAGTCTAATCTCTCTTCTAAGCGATGGACCTTGAGAGTTGAAATGGACTCTCATTTTCCCCCTGAATCTTCTCCCTAAATTCTTCCACATTTAATATGAACTTGAGGCCCTTTCTCTTGCATTCCTCTGGACACTCTCCAATGTATCAATTCCCTTTTTAAAATGTGGCACTGAGAATTGTGCGAGAATCTCTTAAAGTGGTCAGACCAAAGTGGATTCTCACCTGCCTGGTCTGAAGTACTATGTCTCCTGTCTCCAGACCTGGCTTTCTGTCCCCTGAGCCCCCTAGCTGCCCCAAAATTAACACTTTTATACTTATCTCCAGTTTCTCTGATGTCCTAGAAAAATTAAAAATATATCTTTTACATTCCACAGCCACTCATTTTTCATGAAAACTGATTTCTCAGATTCTTATGGTGTCAACGTCATATCTATCTATGGTTTTCAGCAAGGGTCTCAATTATTCATAACTGTTTAAAATCTCACATCTATTAGGTTTGGCAGAAATAATGAGGGCAAGGCAAGGAGAACTCCTGTCTTAGACCCAGCTGACCCTTTGGATGCCCCTCTGTTTCAAATGCACCAAACCCCTGACAGTCCTGTACCAAGGCTTAGCACAACAAGCCCAGTCATCTACCAACAAATGTATCTGGAGGATCCTATGTAGGAATCCCTACATAAGGAATCTTTTTTCCATTTGGACTATTTGCTAAGTATCATCCATGGTAGCAACAAATACCTGTGGCCAGCATATATCTCCCTGTTTTATGCCTATTTTACATTGATGATTGGAAGATATCGTAGCAAAGTTACGACTATGGTTGCATTGATTAAGGAATTTCAGCGGAAGGAAATATTTGAGGATTAATTTTGTTGTACCAAATTCATTATTTTAAATTAACGTAGTTCTATTTTGTTTTCCACATTTTCTAGACAGTTGTGTGACTATGAAGTTGTGTTCTACATAAAAAAATGATCTGCAAAAACCCACCTAGACCCTGCTCACATTTTCATCAGATACTCTTAATACATGCATAGACAATTCTCACAAATCTTGTATAGACATCATAAAGTAGTTATATGTCAGTAGTAACCTTTTTAAAAATAATAATAATAATATTTATTCCTTTTTGCCCGTTCTTTTAGTATCTTTCCTTCTGTGATATCTGGAAAACCAAACCCTAAATGCCTCCAACATTGTGCTAATGACAGCATGGATTTCTTCTGTGGAAGCTAGTCTCCCAATTGTATCTTTTAAGTAGCATTTCTACTTCTTCACATGAGATATTATAATATGAATTGGTGGATCCAAATTTGTTGGTTCCATCACTATTTATGATGACAATATATTGCTATAGAAATGTTGGCAATTGTTTCTATTTTGTATCTATATACTATCCTCCTTCCAGTACTATCTAGAAATACTGTCAGGATAAGCTAGTTTAGTTGGCCCTTCTACCAGTCTCATTTTCTCCTCCCCAGCTAATTCTGTTTTACAAAGTGATTCACATCATAAGTTTCACCTCTCTGGGGGGTGGCTAGGTTGCTCAATGGTCCAAGAGCCAGGTCTCCAGACAGGAGGTCCTAGGTTCAAATCTGGCCTCAGGCACTTCCTAGCTAGGTGACCCTGGGCAAGTCACTTAACCCTCATTGCCTAGCTCTTACTGCTTTTCTGCCTTGGAACCAATACACAGTCTTGATTCCAAGATAGAAAGTAAGGGTTAAAAAAAAAGTTTCAGCTCTTATCAGCATTTTTTTTTCCTACAGGTGAGTTTCAACTCTAAATTGGTACTGGTCTTGTCTTGACTATTTGTCTCTCCAATTGCCAAAGCGTTCAAACATTTTGGGATCTTCTCATTGTTCCCACTGTTTGTAAGAAATAATGATAAGACTCTTCCCTTGAGAGATCCTCAATAATTATTTTAAATGGTTAGGTTCTCACTTGATCCAGAGAATACAACTAAAAGGGCTCAAATCTCTGAGTACATTTCAAGAACATCAATGGAACTACCCATTATCAAGGATAGGCATATCCAAAAAGCTACCATATATTTGAGATACCAAGTGCATTTCTTTCTGTCAATACAATGGTGAAGCTGTTTGGCATACCCAGGGATTACTGGAACAATGAGACTGACCCCAAAAGAATGCTGATCAAGCCCCAAAATGTAAACTAATACAGAAAGTAAAGGTTTGGATGTGGACTTTATTGTCATTGAGAAGATCCAGATAAACAAGATTCCTAAAATGTACACAAACTTAATAGAGCTCCTGGATGAACCAGTTCCTCTTGAGATTATTCTTACTGAAAAGGAACAAATTGTTTCTGAGCCTGAAGATAAAATTACTCAAAACAAAAAGATATCCCAAAAGAAACTTAAAAAACAATAACATGACATGGGAGTGAATGTGACATTAACATGAAAATAAAAATGAAATTAAAGCACTTGATAAATAAATATTTGTAATATTTCTTTAAGTAGTTCTACTTTTCACAAATTGTCATGCCATTTACACTATTTCCTGTAAAAAAGAAACCAAAATAGTGGGGGTTTTTTTGTCATTTATTCATTTTATAACTATTTCAGTCAGTCTGTTGGTCAGCTAATAGTCAGTTTTCATTCCTCCACAAATTGCACTCAGGATGTTCTCTGCCATTCTCTCAGAAACATCTTTAGTCTAGAAACTCACTCCAGCCATGGAATCTACCCACTAGAAATGCTCTCTGCCTCTTTGGTCTCTCCCTCTGATGGAATGATGTCTTAATAAAAGTAGAACGCTGTTCCTTAGATTTTGATAAAGTTTATTAGAATTACTTGGATAAATAGAAGATGAGAGAGAGATAGAAAGGGGGTCCCTAATCTAACTTTCCATGTGGCTGCTCCAGAAGACCTCCAGCATGGAAGTTCTGGCAGAACACCAGACAGAGAGATAGAGAACTTCCTGTTTAACCCTTTTTATAACCTCTTGGCTCCCTTTGTCCTGTCCTCATCTGCTGGTCAAGTTCAGGCTCACATAGGCAGGTAGTCAATATATGCAAGTAGTCGATGTCACCTGCATGACCCAGAAGAGAGGGGAGGGTAAATTTCCTTCACGTAATGATTCTTCCATTTAAAAAATATATTCAGTACATAATTTAGACATAAAGTATAATACCACAAGCAAATTAAGAGAGCATGGAATAGTCTGGCAGAATTTATCTATGGATAAGGGAAGAATTTATGACCAGACAAAAGATAGAAAGCTCTGCAAAATGCAAAATAGATAATGTTGATTATAATAAAAGGTTGTGCACAGACAAAACCAATGTAAACAAAACTAGAAGAAAAGTAGAAAACTGGGAAAAGCAAGAGCAAGAGTCTCTGATAAAGGCATCATTTCTCAAATATAAAGAACTGAGTCAAATTTAGAAGAATAAAAGTCATTTCCCAGTTGATAAATGGTCAAAGGATATGGGCAGGCAGTTTTCACATGAAAAAGCAGTACTATCTATAGTCATGTGAAAAAATGTTCTAAATCATTATTGATTAAAAGAAAGGCAAATTAAAACAACTCTGAGGTGCCACCTCACATCCATAAGATTGACTATTTTGACAGAAAAGGAAAATGACAAATGTTGGAAAGGATGTGGGAAAATTGAAACATTAATGTATTGTTGGTGGAGTTATTAACGGATCCAACCTATTTGGAGAGCAATTTGGAACTATGGTCAAAGGGTTATAAAACTGTGCCTTCCCTTTGACCCCTAGGTCTGCATCCCAAATGGGTTTTTTAAAAGGAAAAAACACACTTTTGTACAAAAATATTTGTAGAAGCTTTTTAAGTGGTAGCAAGGAATTGGAAATTGAGGAGATTCCCATCAACTTGGGAATGATGGAAGTTATGGTATATGATTATAATAGAATAGATATAATAGATGGTCTATAAGGAATGATAAGCAAGATGCTTTCAGGAAAACCTGGGAAGACTTCCATGAACTGACACAAAGTGAAGTAAGCAGAACCAGGAGAGCATTGTACATATAACAGCAATGTTGTACAATAATAAATTACAAATGACTTAGCTATTCTTAGCAATACAATGATTAGAGGTAATTCCAAAGAATTCATGATTTTTTTTTATTTAAACATTATTTTATTTGGTCGTTTTCATACATTGTTCATTGGAAACAAAGATCGTTTTCTTTTCCTCCCCTCCCCCCCCCCGGCCTTTCCCTCTCCCATAGCTGACGCATGTTTCCACTGGTTATCACATGTGTTCTTGATTTGAACCCATTTCCCTGTTGTTGGAATTTGCATTATAGTGTTCATTTAGAGTCTCTCCTCAGTCTTATCTCCTCCAACCCTGTAGTCAAGCAGTTGTTTTTCATCTGTGTTTTTACTCCCACAGTTTATCCTCTGCTTGTGGGTAGTATTTTTTTTAGATCCCTGCAGATTGTTCAGGGAAATTGCATTGATACTAATGGAGAAGTCTATCACCTTCGATTGTACCACAATGTATCAGTCTCTGTGTACAATGTTTTCCTGGTTCTGCTCCTTTCGCTCTGCATCACTTCGTGGAGGTTGTTCCAGTCTCCATGGAATTCCTCCACTTTATTATTCCTTTTAGCACAATAGTATTCCATCACCAACATATACCACAATTTGTTCAGCCATTCCCCAATTGATGGGCATCCCCTCATTTTCCAATTTTTGGACACCACAAAGAGCGCAGCTATGAATATTCTTGTACAAGTATTTTTGTCCATTATCTCTTTGGGGTACAAGCCCAGCAGTGCTATGGCTGGATCAAAGGGCAAACAATCTTTTATCGCCCTTTGGACATAGTTCCAAATTGCCCTCCAGAATGGTTGGATCAATTCACAACTCCACCAGCAATGAATTAATGTCCCCACTTTGCCACATCCCCTCCAGCATTCATTACTTTGCATAGCTGTCATGTTAGCCAATCTGCTAGGTGTGAGGTGATACCTCAGAGTTGTTTTGATTTGCATCTCTCTGATTATAAGAGATGTAGAACACTTCTTCATGTGCTTATTAATAGTTTTGATTTCTTTATCTGAGAACTGCCTGTTCATGTCCCTTGCCCATTTGTGAATTCATGATTTTTAAAAATGCTATCCACCTCCAGGGAAAGAACTGATAAAAGAGACTTAAAGCAACTTAAAGCATGTTATTTTTAAAATTTCTTTATTTTTTAGGGAATGAAATCATGAATAAATTAGGTAAACATAGAATAGTATATTTGCCAAATCTGTGGGAAAGGAAGGAATTTAAGAATAAGCAAGAGAGAGACAACATTGTAAAACGTAAACTGAAAGATTTTGATTACAACAAATTAAGATGGTTTGTACAAACAAAACCAATGTAACCAAAATTATAAGTAAAGCAACAAACTGGGAAAAAATCTTTATAACAAAATTCTCTGACAAAGATTTAATTATCCAAACATATAAGGAACTAAGTAAAATTTACAAAAAATCAAGCCATTCCCCAATCGAAAAATGGTCAAGGAATGTGAATAGGCACAATTATGGCACAATTGTATGTAGACTTTTCTACCCGCAGCAATGCAATGATCCAGGTCAATTCTAAGGGACTAATGAGAATGAATGCCATCCACATCCAGAGAAAGAACTGTGGGAGCACAAATGTAGAAGAAAAACATTTGATCGATCACATGGCTGGATGAGGATATGACTGGGGTTTGGGTGTTAAAAGATCACTACATATACATGATGTGTATGTATATATATACATATAATGTTACATATATAACCCAGTGGAACTGCTTGTCAGCTCTGAGAGGTGGAGGAAATAGGGATAGGAAAAATCATGAATCATGAATATATTCTAAATTAATTAATTAACTTTTTAAAAAACACAAGACTAGGCATTAAGAAAACTGAGTCTTTCTATACTTAACTGGTTCTGGGGTTAAAATGCTTTAAAATGAATACCTACTTTTAAAAAAACTTGAAATTATTTGTGAATCATTTCAATTTGGAAGGAGGGAAAGAAGGAAGGAAGGAAGGAAGGAAGGAAGGAAGGAAGGAAGGAAGGAAGGAAGGAAGGAAGGAAGGAAGGAAGGAAGGAAGGAAGGAAGGAAGGAAGGAAGGAAGGAAGGAAGGAAGGAAGGAAGGAAGGAAGGAAGGAAGGAAGGAAGGAAGGAAGGAAAGAAGGAAGGAAGGAAGCTAAAAGACCCCTCAATGTTAAGACCTGAGTTTTTATTCAGTCATTCAGTTGTGTCTGACTCTTTGTGACCCCATAAACTATATTATGCCAACGCCTTTTATCTTTCACTATCTCTCAAAGTTATTTCTATGACAGTATCTATCTCATCCTCTGCTGTCCCCTACTCTTTTTGCCTTCAATGTTTTTCTATGAGCCTTATCTTTTCGTTATGTGGCCAGAGTTTCTAAACTTCAAAGTATATTCAGCTTGAGTATTTGACCTTCCAGTGAATAGTCTGAATTCATTTCATTAAGTATTGATTAACTTGATCTCTTTTCTGTTCAAGGAACTCTCAAAAGTCTTTTCCAGCACCACAATCAGAGGCATTAATTCTGCAGCGTGCAGTTTTCCTTTTAGTTCAACTCTCACAGCCAAGCATTGCTACTGGAAAAACCATAGTTTTGACCATCTGTACTTTTTTCAGCAAGGTAATGTCTCTGCTTTTTAGTATATTGTCCACATTTGTCATAGCTTTCTTCCCAAAGAGCAAGCATCTTTTGATTTCATAGGTGCAGTCACACTGTCTGCAGTGATCTTTAAGCCCAAGAATATAAGTCTGACACTGCTTCCATTTCTTCTTCTATTTGCCAGGAAGAGATGGGAACAGTTGCCTAGAACTTAGCCTTTTTTTTTTTTATGTTAAGCTTCAAGCCAGTTTTTACACTCTCTTCGTTCGTTCTCATCAAGAGGCTTCTTAACTTGTCACCCTCTGCCATCAGGGTAGTATCATCTGCATGTCTGAGGTTGCCTATATTTCTCCCAGAAACTTTAATTCTGGCTTTTGATTCATCCAGACTGGCATTTCACTTAATGTATTCTACATATCAGGTAAGTAAATGAAGTAACTCTATTTGGCTTTGTCATACTCCCTTTGCAATGTGAAACCATCACTTGTATCCTCAGTTCTTGACCTGCATACAGTTTCCTCAGAAGGCAAATAAGATGATTTGATACTTCCATCTCTTTGAAGTCTTGACATCTTTTGTTGAGATTCGCACAAAGGTTTTAATGTAGTCTGTGAAACAGAAGTAGATGTTTTTTCTGGAATTCCCTTGCTTTCGCCATAATCTATCATATGTTGGCCATTAAACTCTAGTTCCTCTGACTCTTCAAAAACTAGACTGCTCTTCTGGTATTCTTAGTTCACAAGTTGCTGACGCCTAGCTTGCAGCAGAATCTTAAGTATAACCTTGCTAGTGTATTAAATGAGAGCAGTTGTTCAATAATTTGAACTTTCTTGACATTGCTCGTCTTTAGGATTGGATGTAAACTGATCTTTCCCAACCTAGTGGTCATTGTTGTTTCCCAAGTTTGCTGACATGTGTATTACAATACTTTAATAGCATCATCTTTTAGGATTTTAAATAGCTCACTTGGAGTTCCATCACCTCCACTAGTCTTGTTGTTGGCAATATTTCCCAAGGCCCACTTTTAATTAAATGCAATATCTTCTCATCTTCATAAAATTTTTCATCTAAACCAATGATTTCATAACTAGCTCCTCAGTGAGGAAATTCCCTATATCAAAGTAGATTGTCAACTGTTCTGCATCTTAAAGGAACTGAGAAGTAACTCGCCCAGGGCCATAGAGTGACACATAAGTGTCTGTCAGAAGTGGGATTAAAAACCATATTGTCCTCAATTCCAAGACTGGCTCTCTAACTATGGTGCTGCCCCTCCAAGAACAACAGCAATAACAGCCAACAATAACACTTTGTCTTCCAAAGCTCTTTACATATATTATCTGATTTGATCTTCCCAACTACCCTGAGGTGCTATTATTATTCTCAATGTAGAAATAGGGAAACTGAGGTTGAGAGAGTTTAAGTGACTTACTCAGTGTCACCCAGCTTGTGTGTGTGTGTGTGTGTATTTGTGAGAGTGTGTCTGTTTTGGTCTTTGCTTTAACTTGTAAATAGTCTAAATGCACAAGGGCAACTCATTGGAATGACTTGGCAGTAACCAGTCATTTTCTTTTTGTGGAGAAGTTTTTCTCAGTGTTCTCCATATCCAGTGCCTTCTGAGTCTTCTGGAAGACATACTGATGATATGCAAGTGTGAGGCGTCTAATTAGTTTACAAGGAATAAACAGAAAAACTCAACAAAAGTTTAGATTCTTTCCTTTCTTGATCCTCTATTTTAAGAATCTAAAGACGTAAAGCTACATTTTTCAGCATGGTTTTTCCCCATGCCCATTGAAGTCATGAAAGGATCTTTTCAAGTTTTTCTTAGACTTTATCTACTTCTTCATCTTCTGAAATAGATGTTAGCAGCATATATGCTGTGGCTTTCTTCAAGGAATTTTTTTTTGTTAGTGCTTGTCATGAATACTACAAGACAAAATGACCAAATGTCCCATGCATGACCCCTATTATCCTAAAGGAAATGATGTTTCTTGTAAATTCATGCCAACTCCTTTATTTACCTCTCCAAGGAAAAAAACTATTAGATAACTTTCCATTTCCCTATAATTTCTTTATGTCTTCTGGTTTCATTCATAACAAGAATGTCAATATTTAAAATGGTTCAGTTCCTACATGAGTAGATCAACTCATTAATCACTGGACCACCACTTAAATGAATGTCGACAGACCATCCAAAAACAATGTTTCTCTCTTGCTTTCTATTGTTTTGGAGGCAGGAGAGGTTTGGACAAATTTAAACACAGAACAAGGAAGTTCCAACAGTAACATTCCTCTTGGATTTCTTCAAGTAATGTCTTCAGTGAGGAAAATAAACTTCAAACAAGCCTAAAAATAGACCCAAAAATGAGTTCCTACACAGATACAATAAACATGAACATTTTTTCTAATCCAAGCCAAACTTGGAAGTTGTGGAGGATAGGTGGGGTCTCTCCCTGCTCCTCCAGTCTCAGTCCTATTGAGCTCTGCCTTTCCCTTTTCTCCAGGACTAATTTGTTTTCTAGCAAGCCCAGTGTCTCCTGCATGGTCTATTCATATCCTTGGAGTAGAGTCCAAGATCTTGCTGGCCAATTTCCCTCTAAGAAGGATAGAGAGTTAAGAGCATTCACATTCTCATATGCTTCTACCTCCCAAAAGCTTATCCTGAGATAGAGCTTCCACTCTAAAGTTCCTTTGGGTCCATATCGCATATATTTTATGATTCTGTTCCCCAGCTGAATATAAACTCCATGAGGACAAGGACTGTTTTGCTGGATACAATCTCCAACACTTTACACAGGGGATTCTAAATGAATGATATGCTTTTTGCAGCAATAACAATGTTTCTGAAGCAGGCCATTTTCCCCTTGCTCCTGACCCGCTGACACTGGATGGAAAAAAAGGACCCCAGGCGTTCGGATGCTGAAAGGGTGAAGATGGGATCTATTTTCATAGAGGAGGGGGAGAAAAGTAGGAAATAGAATTAGGTTCTCCAAGACTCTGCCATCCAAATGTTAGCTCTAGCACATCCTACCAAGCTGAAGAGGAATTTGGTGACAGACTCAGACTTCTAAGGATTACCCTAGGTAAGTTCACACAGTCTTATAACCAGAAGATTAGTCTCTAGGTGATAAATTCTTTTCACCTCAGCAACTTGTGAAGCCATGTACTGAAACAGAGGAGCCATGATCTTTATAAGTGAAGGAAGTACCCAACACCAGTGAAATTATAATATCCTTTAAAGTATTAGAGCATTGATACATTGAAATCTTTGTGTCGATCTGATACATGTGTGTGTGTGAGAGAGAGACAGAGACAGAGAGAGAGGCGACAGAGAGACAGATACAGAGACAGAGAGAGAGAGAGAAACAGAGAGAGAAAGAAAGAGAGAGAGACAGAGAGAGAGAGAGAAAGAGAGAGAGACAGAGAGAGAGACAGAGAGAGACAGAGAGAGAGAGAGAGAGAGAGAGAGAGAGAGAGAGAGAGAGAGAGAGAGAGAGAGGGAGAGAGACAGAGAGAGAGAGAGAAAGAGACAGAGACAGAGACAGAGAGAGAGAGAGAGAGACAGAGAGAGAGAGAGAGGGAGAGAGACAGAGACAGAGAGAGACAGAGAGACAGAGAGAGAATAGGAAGTAAATTAGAGAAAGAGAGAGAGAAAGAGAGAGATAGAGGGAGGGAGAGAGACAGAGAGAGAGAGAGACAGAGAGAGACAGAGAGAATAGGAAGTAAATTAGAGAGAGATGGCCATGGAGTCAAGAAGTCCCGGTTTCCAGCCTCACCTGTGACACATGCTAGTTGTGTGACCCTGGGTGGGTTAGTCCCAGCTTCTTGGGCCCCATTTGCAACTATCTTAAGCCTAGAAGCTAAAAGGCAGATGTGAATCTCAATTGGTGGAGGGATTTTCCTCATTGGGAGGTAGCCATACCAAGAAATCACAGGTCTGATCTAAAAATATGTGAATGTGGATTTATAGCACAGAGAGATGGCACAGTAGATTGATAGGGTGCTGGGTTTGAAATCAGGGAAACCTGACTTCAAATCTGGCCTTAGATATTTATTAGCTGTGTGACCCCATGCAATTCACTTAACCTTGTTTGCCTCAGTTTCCTCATGTATAAAATTTACTGGAGAAGGAAATGGCAAAGCACTCCAGTATCTTCACCAAGAAAACCTCAAATAGAAAGTAGGACACAGCTGAACAACAACAAAATGGGTTTATAGGAAATATTTGTATCTATTGGATTTTTCTCCATATGAACATCCATTTAGGTTAAGTTCAATCTTAACCTTTCTTTTTCTTTTGCTGTTTTAATTCAGTATTTGTTGTCCATTTTATTTCAAATTTCATCAGGAATAAGAACCAAAATGGTATATGAGAAAAGAAGTAGGAACAATAGTTAATCCCATTAAAGCAAAGTCAGAGGAAGATCAATTTGGAAATAAAACACAATGCATACTAAAGCAGCAATGGATTACGCTCTTGAAAAATCCTAAGAGAACCCAAACTGCTATTTCTTTTGAAAATGAGTGATGTTGAAAGATTAATAACGTTTGGATAACATTAATTACAGTGATGTTATAAACTCTAGTATTCCAGTTGCCATAACAACCTGCTATATGTTGGTTCTCTAATGACATTTTGAACAAGTGTTGAAGTGAACTGCATCTTTTAGAACTTTGATTGCCATCACTCAGTGATTTTTAAATTGAATTGTTTTGTTCTTAAAGTCTGGATATGTCACCAAGTCTTCTGAAAAATTTACAAAATCACAGGGAGGGCAGTCAAACAAGTTCCTGTACAATTATCATGTGTTTATTCAGAGAAAGAAAATAGTTTTACATTTTTTAAATGTGACAGGCTGGGTAGTTTTTTGCTGGGTTTTTTTTTCATTTTTTTTCTCCTGAGTGGCAAAGAAATGAATGGTAGGAAAAAGATTTGTCGCTTCATTTTTCTCAGAAGGGATATCTCTTATTTTGAGATCAGCCTCCAGCCTGAAAGTTGTTATTTGAAAATAAAAAAGTTCTTCAAATCAGGAGACCTTTCTGTATTACTATCCTTTTCTCTTCCTCTTTCTCTCAACTCTTTTCTCAACTTCCATCTGGTTGTGAGAAGGATCTGAGTAAGATGCCTGGACTCCAATCCATTTGAAATGTTGCCGCCAAAGTAAATTTCTTTAGGTAGATCTGATCATGTGATTTCCCCTATTCAGTTAACTCCAGGGCTCCCTCTCAGCTCTAGGATAAAATATAAATTCCTCTGTTTCGTTTTGAAAGCCCTACACAGCCTTTCCTCAGCCTATCTTTACACCCTCATTCAACATGATTTCTCATCCTGCCCTCTTCAATGCAACTAAACCAGCCTGTTCCTCATATGTGACAAACTCCCTCTCCTAACCCCACACATTTGTATTGACCATCCTATATGCCTAGAATTCACTCCTTCTTTCAAGATAAGCACCATCTTTTGTGTGAATTCTTTCCTGATTGCCCAACTGCTAGCAAACTCCCTCCCCAACTAGCTTGTATTTAACTCCTTTGAATATGCTTGTATTTATTCACTTTATATTTATGCTGTACATATTTATTTGTCTGTTTTTAAGCCCATACTTTCTGTCTTAAAATCGATACTGTCTATTGATTCCAAGACAGAAAAGATGTAAAGGCTAGGTAATGGAGGTTAAGCTACGAAGTGTCTGAGGGCAGATTTGAACCTAGGACCTCCCATCTCTTGGCCTGGCTCTCAATCCACTGAGCCGCCCAACTGCCCCCTGTATATATTCGTAATGAGAAATAGACCAACAAGAACCCAAAGCTGGGAACATGTGCAAGGCACCCAGAGGGTGGTTGGTGAGCCTACTTCCAGATGTGTGTAATGGATGGCTCTGCTCTCCACTTTAGGACATACATGGGCCTTCTATAACTGCTTCTGGGCCACTTTGGGTTGCTCATTGAACAAGAACTGAGAGTACAAACAAAAGACTCACATGGGGGTAAAAATCAGTTTTTCCTTTCCTAGTGGTGAATAAGGATTATTCAGTATTATAATACTGAAGCTGTAAACCTCCAGGTCTGTCCTTCTGCCTCTATCTCTCTCTGTCTCTTTGTTTCTATCTCTGCCTCTGTCTCTCTCTCTCAGTCTCTTTCTGTCTATCTTTGTCTCTGTCTCTCTTTCCTCTCCCTCAGAAAAAGCATAAAGACTTCAGTCTAGAGAATGGTTTTGCTGTTGCTGAGAAAGAGAATTTTGGAGATGGACTACCTTTAATAGAACTTCAAAATAGAAGTAGCTTTAAAGGGTTGGATGAGAAGTAGGGCTCTAAGAACTAGTCTATTCCAGAGTTTGCTCATATCTGAGTTAATAATGAACAACCTCCTTAATCCAGCATAGCAATGATTTAAAAACAGTCAAGATGAAGCAATCTGTCCATCAGCTATTCTGCATTCAGTAGTTTACTTAGTTATATGAAAAAAATGCTCTACATCCCTACTGATTAGAGAAGTGCAAATTAAAACTACTCTGAGGTAATACCTCACACCCCTCAGATCAACTGATATGATATGATGTCATATGATAATATGACAGAAAAGGAAAATGTCAAATAGTAGAGAGGATATGGGGAAATCGGGACACTAATGCACTGTTGGTGGAATTGTAAACTGCTCTGATCATTCTGGAGAACATTTTGGAATTATACAAAGGGCTGTAACACTGTGCATGCATATCCTTTAACCTAGCAATATCACTACTAGCTCTGTATCCCAAAGAGATTTTTTTTAAGGATATGTACAAAAATATTTATAGCAGCTCTTTCTGTGGTGGCAAAGAATTGGAAATTAAAAGAATGATTGAGCAAGTATATGATTATGATGGAATACTATTGGGCTTTAAGAAATAATGAGCAGGATGCTTTTCAGAAAAACCTGGAAAGACTTACCTGAATTGATACAAAGTGAAGTAAACAGAATCAGAACATTATACACAGTAACAGTAATATTATATTCACAGTATTGTAAATGACTGAGCTAGTCTTAGAAACACAAAGATCTAAAACAATTCCAAAGGACTTATGAAAAATGCTCTTCTGCTCCAGAGAAAGAAGTTATGGAATCTGAATGTAGATCTGAGTATATTATTTTTTACTTCATTTTGAGTGTCTATTTCCTTTCATAACATGACTAACATGGAAATATGATTTTGATGATGTATAATCTATATCAAAGTGCTTTTTTTTCTAGTTAGGAGGAGAGGAAGGAGAAAGTGAAAAAATTTGAAACTCAAAATTTTTTAAAACAAATATTAAAAATTGTTTTCACATGTAGTTGGAAAAATCAGATATAGAAAAGAAAAAACAGAAATAAATAAAACAAGTATCTTTTTAAAAAGTGAACTTAATGAGGCAACTTTTGTTGTAACCACTTAAATTTGAGCTCAGTTTGGCCAGGGGCCAAAGTGTTTAGGAGAGAGTTAAGGAAGATGTTTTGTACTTATATTCTTGTGGTATCATCTCAGTTGTTTTTCATAAAAGTTAATTGATGTTAATAGGATACTATGCATTTAGCCCTGCTATCCAACCATTCTACAACTGACCAGACCTCCCTATCTTTATTGCTGCTTCACTGTTTTTCTTCTATACTGGATGACTGTCTATTCAAGATTCTGTCTTTGAATACTGAATTTTCTGTCTGTTCTCTTCCTCTGTGGTGTTACTCAGTGACTGACATGTAGTATCTGCCATATAAATGTCTATTTTCTTCCCCTTCTTTCTATGTTTTTAAAAAGTGTCACTAAAACTCTTCCAGGGCTCAAACTAATAGAATCACAGAATTTCAGAGTTGGAAAAAGATATCTAAGATGCTCTAATCAAAGCCAGTTCTGAACAAGAATAGCCTCTATAACACTCCTAGCAAGTAGTTTATCAAGCTTTTGCTTGAAGTCTTCTGGCAAGGGAAATCTAGGACCTGACAGCATAATCCCGGAAGCTTTCTGAGTCTCCATTTCCTGATTGGCAAAATGATGGAGTTGTACTACATGATCTCTAGGGATACTTCCAGATCAAAATTCTATAATCTATTCATCTCCCTTAAATTTTTTTTAATATTCTCTTCTCATAATTTTAGGTTATTGAGATTTGGAAGGGATACTGATATGGTATCTTACATGCTAATTATTCCTTTCAACTTCACATCATCTATAAATTGAATAGGGATGACACATCTGCTTTCATCCAAGACATTAATAAAAATGTTAAGTGTCATAGGAACAGAGATAAATCCCTGAGACACTACCTTAGAAACCCCACTCCATGTTGACATTGATCCTTCAATGACTGTTCTTTGAGTCCAAGTATTCAACCAGTTTTAAATCCAGCCAACTACATTATCATCTACTACAAATCTTTTTTTCGAATACCAGAAGAGACTTTGACAAATGCTTTGATAAAATATAATCATATTATATATTTATAGCATTCCCCCAATCCACCAGCCTAGTAAAATTATTAAAAAAAAAAAAAGGAAATGAGGTTAGTCTGGAATGTCAGCTTTTAGTGATCAGTGCTTCTTTAAATACTCAGAAACCATCCACAAACTGGGGCAGCCTAGGTAGCACAGTGGATATAGTGAACCAGGTCTGAAATGAGCTGGCTTCAGATACTTCCTAGTTATGTGATCTTAGACAAGTCATTTAACCCCAATTACGTAGTCCTTTCAGCTCTTCTGTGTTAGATCTGATACTAAGACTGAAGGTAAGGTTTTTTTTCCTTTATCCACAAACCAAAAAAAGAAAAACAAATTCCTTGCAACAAACATGCATATTCAAACAAAACAAATTCCCTCATTGTCTATATGCAAAAAAAAAAAAATATATATATATATATATGTTTCATTCTGCAACATAAATCTATCACCTCTGTGAGGAGGTACATATCAACACTGGTCCTAGAAACATGAATGATCTTTACATGGAACAAAGTTCTGTCTGTATTTACAATGTTAAAATTGTATAAATTATTCTCTTGGTTCTACTTATTCCAGTCCTCACTGGTTTATAAAAGTCCTCAAAATTGTTTGTTTTTTTATTATAACAATCCAATTTTTATAATATTATTTCAAAATTGTCTGTATTTACAATGTTAAAATTGTATAAGTTATTCTCTTGGTTCTACTTATTCCATTCCTCACTGGTTTATAAAAGTCCTCAAAATTTATTTTTTATTAAATTTATATTATATTATATATTTATATATAATTTATATTATATTATATATCATATATATTATATTATAATAAAAATTTATTAAATATTTTATTAAAATACATTTTTATTATAATAATCCAATTTTTATAATATTAATGTCATAGCATAAGCCATTCCTCTGGTTCTGCTTACTCTACTCTATGTCAGTTCATACAAGTCTTTCCACATTTTTATATCATCTAATTCATCATTTCTTTTAACATAATAGTATTCCATCCTATTTATGCATCACAATTTATTCAGCCATTCCCCAATTGAGCAACTTCTCTTCATTGCTCCTGGAGGCAAATAGAACATGTCCAATCCTTCTTCCACAGAACAAGCCCTTCATATCCTCAACGATAGCCCAAGTCTCCTCTTTTCTTGACTGAACATCCTGAGCTTCTTCAACCAACAAATGTTGGTTGTCATGAACTCATTGTTCTTCTCTCTATTCGTTGCCCTCCTCTGGGTCTTCTATTTTTCATCAGATTTGATGGGCATGCCACCTATGCCTATTTTTCGAAGTCCCTCCCATCTCCCATCATTCCTCTATACAAACCTATGTCCAAATACCAGTACTTCATTTTTTCTGAATACAACTTGCTGAATTCCATGTCTTTGCTTATGTGGGTCCCTCTCCCTAGAGTGCCCTCCTCCTTTCCCATCTGCATCTATAGAAATCCTACCTTTTCTTCAAGATTAAGCTTAGATTCCACAGCTGCTTCAAGAAGCCCATTAGAGTTGAATCTCTGCTGTAATCTTTGCATTGCACTCCCCATAAGATGTATTACTGGATCATTTGTGCTCATGTATTCTCTTTGGCTAGACGACAAGATCCTTGAGGGAGCTATGCTGTACTGGCAAGAACATTAAATTTGCAGCTAAAAGATCTGGCTTTGAAGCCCCGGCTCTGTTACCTACTATTTTAGATCTGATTCTGACCAAAAAAGTCAGCATAGAGGTGTCAGGAACTTTCAAAGGAAGCGTTCTTCTGGGCTAAATTTCACCATCTCAGATGATAACTAGTGTCTCTTTCACCTCTAATCTCTACAGAAAACAGGCATGTCTCTTCTTTCCTCTTTTCTCTTTCTTTTCCTCTTTTTCTTTCTTTTTTTGCATCTCCTATACTTAGCTCATAATAGGTATTCAGAAAATGTTTGTTAAATGCTGGTTGATATAGACATCTTGCTTGTGTGTTTAAAATAACGAGTCTTCATATTTTTCAAGGGTGAAATAATTAAGAAAATAAATCGTAGTCAAATCAAATCACGACTGTGATTCATTGAAACTAAGTTATGAAAGGTCTTAATTAACTCGGTCTGGAGCACATTACTGCTTTATTCAACAAGCCAATCAATCCCTATTCCTCCTGGCCTCTAACCTAGAAAGGGAAGTATTCTCTCTCTTCCTCCACAGGAATTCAAAGATTTAAATCTTGACTCTCTTCAGGCATTTTTCTATTTTACTCGTTTTTCAGTGTGTGTCTCCCTCTACTGTATTCACTTGTATATAATCTGGATTTCACTTTTGCTACAGATTTTTCAAGTATAAAGCTTAAAGGTGCAGGGTTTGGCTTTGGAAACTACAGGATGTTGCAACAGCCAGCAGATGGCAGACTGTCACCCCACTTTCATTGTACCACAAAGAGAGAACACCTCTTCTTCCCAAAATAATCACTTCGTGTTTGCTAGTTGCTAAATAGAAAATTCAAAGAAAATATTTCCATATTTGCATTGTGCTCTACTAAAAGCTGTTTCCCAACTTTCCATTCATATTTTCTTTTCTTCTTCTATTGTCCAATGTTTATTCATAAAAACAAGCTTCACAGTAGTTGCCTTGCATGAAGGTCAGCGCCTTTTCTGTGACTTCTAATCTTAAAAAGTTGTCAAGAGCTGTGATGTCAGGCTCAAAAAGAAACAAGGGGCCACTACTCCATACCTAAGCATCTCTAACCACTCCTGGTTAGCTGGGCAGTGAACAAAATAGTCCAAGTTTTCCTGTACCTCCATGAACTGATGCAGAGTGAAATAAGCAGAACCAGGAGAATCTTGTTTTCAGTCATTGAAATATTGTGGGATGATCAACTGTAAAAGACTTTGCTCCTAATAGCAATGCAATGATCCAGGACAATTCTGAGGGCCTTGTGAGAAAGAAAGCCCTGTGGGAGTAGAAATCCAGAAGAAAACATATGATTTATCACTTGTTTATATGATTTGGGGATTTGGTTTTAAAAGATTATTCTATTTTTAAAAAATGAATAATACGTAAATGGAATTTGAGTGATATATGTTTAAGTCAGTAGAATTGCTTGTCAAATCTGGGAGTTGGGGAGAGAAGAAGGGAGAGAAACAAGAAGAAACCATGGAATCGTAATTAAAAAATAAAAAATATTTTAAGTTAGTTGAGAAAAAGTATGGCTTTTGAATAAACAACAGCTTGATATTTATCAGCATATAGATAAGAAATAATAAAATAAAAACTTTAAAGGGGTATTAGGTGACCCTGGGTTTGGATTCAGGAAGATGAATTCCAATCTGGCCTCAAACATTTACTAGTTGTGTGACCCTGAACAAGTCTAAATCCTGTGTGACTCAGTTTCCTCAATTGTAAAATGAGCTGAAGAAGGAAACGACAAATCACTA